>NC_056747.1:898411378-898616378 GCF_019279795.1 Protopterus annectens | reverse complement strand
TTTTTTGGCCATGACTCTGGCACCAAGCATCTGTTTTGGTAAAGCCCTTTTGTAGTATATCCACATCATTTAAGGATTCAGTAATGGCTCCCAGCTTGCAGTCATCTCCGAACTTTGTAAGCCAGAGTCCCTTAGTGTTGGCCTGTACTTCAGAGAAGTAGATGCCAAACAAGAGTGGTCCCAGGACAGAACCCTACGGTACACCACTTGTCACTTGTCTGGAGCTGGATTTGGAGTCGGCTATTTTTACAGTGTGTGTTCTCTCAGTAAGCCAGTTTGCAACCCATTGAGTGACATAGGGATTAATGCCCAGCTTAGTAAGTTTATCTATGATTCTAGAGTGGGGGATAGTGTCAAAAGCCTTGGTGAGGTTCAAGAAGGCTGTGTGAACCACCTTACCCTCGTTCCATGGCTCTGGAGACTGATTCAAAGACATTGATCAGGTTCAGGAGGCAAGATTGGGCCTTCACAAATCCAAACTGGGTGGGGTCCAGTGTTTGAAGGTTGCCAATGTCTTTGTTTATAAGTTCCATGATAATACATTCCACGGCTTTGCAGATCAGGTTCGTCAGACTGATGGGATGGTAGTTCCCAGGATCCAAAGTAGATCCCCCTTGTGGAGTGGGATGACTGTAGCTGTGCGCCTCCCTGTGGGCACGAAGCCTGAGGTGAGGCTATGATTAAACATGACACATAGGTGAGCTGCCAGTTCATTTTGTAGTTCATGCAGTACACAGCCCAGGATGTCATCTGGTCCCATGGATGCTGTATTCTTGGCTTTGGAGAGTGCGGTTTTTACTTGAGTGGCCGTGATTACTAGAATTTGGCATTCTTTCAGTATTGAGATGGGCCGTTTAGGGGATGAGAGGGCGGTGAAGTTGGCACTAAGTCTGTCTGCTAGGATATTGGCAATATCCTTGGGATCAGTATATCTAGTGCCATTCTGCTGTAGCTCAGAGCAGATCTGAGTACTGCCATTTAGATTCTTGACATAGCTATAGAGTGCCATGTGGTTGTCTTTGGAATCTTTGGCAATTTTGTTTTCGTCACTATCTTTGGAAGATTTTATGAGGGATCTCAGCTTTCTGCTGAGGCTGGTGAGGGAGTTTTTTTGAATCCTGGGTTCTTCTTCTTTTCTGCAACAGTTTCTTCCTTCTGTTGTACAGCTTGTTTATGGGAGGGGACCACCAGATTGGCTTCCTTTTTTTGGAGGACAGCATCTTGGTTCTATTTATGATGGCTCAGTCCATGCACGATTGAATGTGCTCATACAGCACCTTAGTGTAGGATTCAGCAGTTGAACTTTCAGTTCCCGTCTGCATGGGTGTCATGACATTTGTTACTTCTGACTTGAGAAGCATGAAGTTCGCTTTGGAGAAGTTTTTTACAGAGGTTTCCTTAAAGGGGGTGGAGGTGGGATGTGGATGTCAAGGGTGATTAGCTTATGGTCTGATCTGACCAACGAGGGGGTGACCACTGGTGTGGAGTATCAATCTCCCATGTTGGTAATGACCAGGTCTAGAATATTGATATCCTGCTGGGACTATGAATTAGTTGCTCTAGGGCGTTGGAATTTATGAATTCCAAGAACCGTTGAACAAGGGTGTTGGTACAGGAGTAGTTTTCTCAGTTAATGGCAGGGTAGTTGAAATCACCCAGTATTAGGGTGTTTGGTTGTATCTTAATATTTCCAATATGTTTAGAAAGGTGTAGTGAGAATCTTGGGGCATGGTGGGGGATCTATAGCAAGCTACAATTGGTATTGTTTAAACATCTGAATAAGGTTTTGATATGAATATAATACCCAATTGGTTTAAGTATGGATCTTTAATTCTGTACATATAAATATGGTTACACAGACAAAGCAGAATTAGTGAGGTTAGACCTATAAGTTATTTTTTTTTCAATATCAGGTGAGTTAATAAAAAGAGAGCCTTCAAAGTTTTTTTAACATAATTGGTTGAATATTTGTGAGTTTTAATATGGGCACTAATAATTTTGAGGGAATGCTATCTTGTTCAGAATATTTAACTAATATATTGGCTTCAAAATAGAGTTTATCTACATGGCAGTTTTCAACATTTTTGTAAATCAGTTAAACAAGAACATTTCTCTTGCTCAAACCCATTTTGAAGTTCTCTGCCTAAGATTAATATTTATTGTCCTGGAGATTATACATTTTGAAGATATTTTTTTCTTTTAAAAACTGCAAATTTAATTAGATTGCCTCTGATGAAATCTTTTAGTGAAGTCCATCTGATGTCAAATGCTAAATGTAAATCTGTTTGTGAAACCATAAACTCTTTTAAAATAGATAGTGTCTATCATGCTATCTTTCAACAGATTTAGATTGTGTTTCTAGTTAAAAAAAGCAAGATGGAATGTTTATTGGAGTAAAGTTTAAAGAAATTAAAGAATGATCAGAGAACTATCTCAGATTGATAGTAATCTCTGACGTACAAGATGCTGATGTTAAAGATACTAGGGAAAAGCATCTAACCTAGCCCAGGATGTATGCGAAGGAGAAGACTATGTAAAGCTTACACTATCAGGAGAAAGGTGCAGTTATTGTTATGAGGTATTATTTATTTCTTTATATTTGTGTTTCTGTGAGTAATGCACTGATCAGTATTGGCCAATTTCAGATTCAGCGTTGGTGAAATAGAAAACATTTCACAAAAGAGGCAGAAATGTAAGTAGTAACAGAATAACACAGTATTATATGTCCATTCTTCTAATAAAAGCAGATAGTGATGTACAATATATACATTTGTTTCTAAAATGGGTCAACATTCAGTAATTCTGAGGGGAGAAGAGACGTGCAAAGGAGGTAGGAGTAGTGTGGTAAGTGATATGCCCTGTGCTGATGGAGGATCATTTGGCTTGGATGAAAAAGCGCTTTTGAATTGCATTCTGAATTCAGAGTAAGTTCTGATTTCCTTTAGTTCAATGTGGAGAGCTTGCCAAAGAGTAGTTGGATTAGAGGAGAATGCTGGTGTGGTATTGTAGAGTTTGGTTCTTGGGGTAATGAGTATTGATGTAGCTTGTGAGTAGTGCCTCGGGTTGAATGAGGAGGTTTTTCATGAAGTTTAGTTGCAAGGGGAGTAAATGTCTTCAGTTTGAGAAGTTTGTAGAGTTGGGATCCTAACAGTAGGCTAGATAATTGTTTTATGGGTGGCCATTTTTTTTGTTCTAGGGTGATACAGTGATGCTCACAGAGAGGTGAGTTTGTAATGAACTGGCAGAAGCTGTTGGAGATTGTCTGGAGTGTAGTAATGTTTTTCTTGGAGGCAGAAGTGAAAATTGGTAGCCCATGTTCAAACAGAGAAAGTAAAACTCTTTTGCCAATGGCTGCTTTGGCTTGTTGGGATAGAAAATGGAACATCTTTGGGCCCAGAAGAGGAGGAAACCTATTTTTGCTCTCACTCTGTCTGTGGAAATGGAAGTTTAGAGTTTGATCAAACCATAATCTTAGGTATTTGAAGATGGAAGTTGTTTCTGTGGAATGGTCATGAAAATCAAGGATAGTTAAAGAGTCAGGTGCATGGTGAATTTTCTATGGAGTTTCAAAAAGCATAGGTGTGGTTTTGGAGGGGCTGAAAAGTAGTTCCTGGTTTATGAACCGTTGGTAGAGCTCTTGTAAGTCAGACTGAAGTTGGAATTGAATATTGGTGTGAGTGACCTGACTGGTAAGTTACCATGTCATCAGCATAGAGGATGAGTGGGAGATGATAGATGTCATAAAGAAGTTTGATTATGAATATGGTTAACAGAAGGGGGCAAGAATAGATCATTGTGGTACACCTTTGCAAATAGGTGCAGATTCTGATTGGATAACATTTTTACTCTGAAGAGACTATCAGTGAGAATGTGTTTAAACCTGGGAGTGATGTCCAGACTAATACCAATTTAGTTTGTTTTGGAGAAGATAGTACTAGTTGTCATTGTATTTGTCAGGCCTGTAAGTAGGACACCCTTAAGGAGGTCTCTATCAGTGTTTTGCAGGATGTCATATGTTAGGGAACAAAGTCCGGATATAGTACTTCATCCATGACAGAATCCATGCTGTTTGGAGGAGAGCAGGTAGTACTGCTGGATATAAAGAGAGTACTATCTCTTTTTAGATGTCTGCCCAGAGCTGGAAGGATGGATATTGGACAGAAGTAAGAGATATATTTTGGGATGGTTTGCTTTGAGAAGGATTTAATTAGAGGAGTTTTCTAATTTTGTGGCATGACAGTTTGAGTGAGACATAGATTATATATTTGGATGGGAGGAAGACATAGCTCATCTCTGCAAAGATATGTGAGCCATGGGTTTAAGTTGTCAGATCCGGGAGGGGTATCACTCAGAATATTTTCAAGTAGACTAGAGACTTCTTTGGGATATATGTGTTTGAACTGGAAGCAGGGGATGAATGATGGTAGGGGAGAGAGACATTATCATTGGGGTGTGTGGAGTTTACTAATAGGACATTCCTAAATTATTTAAAGAAATCTTCTGGAGAATGTTTTGTTGTATCACATTGAGTTGCATTTGTAGAGAAGTTGTTATGAGGCATTTTCTTTCCTGTAGGCAGGTTAATTTCTTTTAAAAAATGTTTTGGAGAAATGTTGTTTGAAGAATCCTTTTTTGCTTTCAAATGAACTTCTTGCTTAGTTTAAGTAAGATTATAAAGGGGGTGCAGTTGTCAGTTTTGGGAATTTGTTTCCATTTTTGCATTGCTTCATCCATTAGATTGAGAAGATGTTTGAGTTTGGTAGATAGGCATTCATTGTTGGTGGGTTTATAAAATTTGTGGATAAGTGGGAAGAATTTGTCTTCCAGCTGGAGTAGAACATTGGTTAGGCTTAGGGCTGTTGCATTAAGGTCATCTAAGGAGAGTCTGTGGTTCTAGCTGTGAGAAAATGTTTGAATTTGTCAGTATATTAGGGCTCAACTGGATTCTGAAGACTTTAAATATTGATGGTAGTTTTACACGATTGTTTATAATTGTAAGTGATTTGGCAGTGGTCGCTAAGTGCTAATAGCAGAATGTTTATGTTGGAAATATAGTTTGGTTTGTTTGTAATAAGGAGGTTGAGTGTGGAATATTTGGAGGATATAAGGTTAGGTCTTATTGGTTCTTTTATGAGTTGAAAGATGTAGGTCTGCTAGGAAAGTACCCCTGTTAGATGAAAGAGGGGCAAAATAATTAAGGTTGAAGTCACCTAAAATAATTATGTTATTATTTAGGGACAGTCATTAAGGGTGTTAATGATGAGTGATTTGAATGTATTTAGGGAAGAAGGGGGTTGCATGTAGGCTGTAGTAGTCAGTAGTTGTTTGCTTTTGCGAGTTAGAAAGCTTAGGAGAATCCATTTAGGATTGGAATCTGAAGAGGAGTAAGCCAAATCTTTTTTTTTATCTAACACAGGATATGAATTAAATTACAGTCACCTACCAATACAGGAATGGGATGTGGGAAATTAAAAAAAATTGTAACAGAGAGTCATTGAAGACTCACCACTTTACTATCACAAGGAGCATACAATGCCAATAAGGTCGTGTGCACTGCCCCCCTCCCACATCAATATCTTAAATATACAATGTCAATAAGGTCATGTGCACTGACCCCTCCCACATCAATATCTTAAATATACAATATCAATAAGGTCATTTGCACTGCCCCCCTCCCACATCAATATCTTAAATGTACAATGTCAATAAGGTCATGTGCACTGCATCCCCTCCCACATCAATATCTTAAATATACAATGTCAATAAGGTCATGTGCACTGCCCCCCTCCCACATCAGTATCTTAAATATACAATGTCAATAAGGTCATGCGCATTGCATCCCCTCCCACATCAATATCTTAATATACAATGTCAATAAGGTCATGTGCACTGCCCCCCTCCCACATCAATATCTTAAATATACAATGTCAATAAGGTCATGTGCACGGCCTCCCTCCCACATCAATATCTTAAATATACAATGTCAATAAGGTCATGTGCACTGCCCTCCCTCCCACATCAATATCTTATATATACAATGTCAGTAAGGTCATGTGCACTGCCTCCCTCCCACATCAATATCTTAAATATACAATGTCAATAAGGTCATGTGCACTGCTCCCCTCCCACATCAATATCTTAAATATACAAGGTCAATAAGGTCATGTGCACTGCCCCCTCCCACATCAATATCTTAAATATACAATGTCAGTAAGGTCATATGCACTGCCCCCCTCCCACATCAGTATCTTAAATATACAATGTCAATAAGGTAATGTGCACTGCATCCCCTCCCACAGCAATATCTTAATATACAATGTCAATAAGGTCATGTGCACTGCCCCCCCTCCCACATCGATATATTAAATATACAATGTCAATAAGGTCATGTGCACTGCCTCCCTCCCACATTTATTTTTATTTATTTATTTATTTATTTATTGCAGTTGGTTTACCAGGATAGTCCATTGGGCCTTAAAGAACCCGTTTTCAATGGAGTCCTGGGGAGAAAAGCTCCAAAAAAAAAACAAAAGTACATATAATATTCGACAGAGACAGTCTAGGAACAGAACGTTATTAATACAATGTAGGCAGAATAAAGTGAAACTAATCAGATATATAATAGCAGTCATAAAAATTAATACATTGAGAGAAAAAAAAAACATGCTAGCAATAGAACAAATGCAAAAAATTTATACAAATTAGAGAACAAGTATAGTAGCTAAAAGTAGGATGTGATATTAAAGGACATTAAGTAGAGTTAGTTATGTGGGGTGGGAGCAAGAGCATTCCCACTGTGATGCTAGGTGTAAGAAAAGAGACTTCTTGAAGGTAGAGTGGTTAGAGGTGGTGCGGATGTTTGGTGGTAAGGAGTTCCAGAGGCGAGCGAGGCTGAATGAAAGAAGTTTTTTGCCCGGGGGATGAGTAGGTTTATGCACTTCTAGTAGATTTTGATTATTAGACCTTAGAACTCTGTTAGGTAGGTGCATTTTAAAGGCAGAGGAAAGGGAGGGACAGAGGGAAGGATTTAGAATAAGCTTATGGGCTAGAGTTAGTTGAGTGTAAGTTAGTTGTTTGGGAAGTTCTAGCCATTTTAGCTTATGGAGGGAGAGACAGTGGTGAGTGGAAGACTTATGGCTGGTGGCAAATTTTGCAATTTTGTTATAGCAGGAGGTAAGCTGTTTTATTAATGAGGACTGAAGATTAGTAAGTAGTGGGGCACCATAGAGAAGGGAGGGGATAAGGAAGGAAGTAGAGAGAGTGATTTTAGTGGCAGATTTGAGGTAGGTATTCTGTCTATAAAGCATGCCAAGTTTTTGATGCGTTTTTTGATGTTTGTTTGTAGGTGGGAGTTAAATTTACGTTGGTTGTCGATTTGGACCCCAAGTAGTTTGGTCTCTGACACTGTTTCGAGAGGTGTGTTGCTTTGACTAGTAATTAAGAATGAATTTATGTCGGGAGGAGTAACTTTGGAGGGAGTAAATAACATTAGTTTGGTCTTGGTAGCATTGAGAGCTAGATGATTGCTTAGCATCCATTGCTCTGTGGAAGAGAAGGCATCTTGAGTAAGTTTTTGTAGTGAAGTGATAGAAGAGGCAGAGCAGATGATAGTAGAATCATCCGCGTATTGGATGATGCTAGAGAAAGGGATTGATTTGTGGAAGTCGTTGATAAAGATATTGAAGAGAAGAGGACCCAGTATGGAGCCTTGTGGAACTCCGGTAGGGGTACTAAGGAAGGAGGAAGTGGCTTTTTTCCATTTTACAGCTTGATTTCTGTTAGATAGATAACTAGAGAACCAGTTCAAAGAGGAGGAGGATAGGTAGAGTTTGGAGAGTTTAGTTAAGAGCAGGCTGTGTGAGATAGTATCGAAGGCTTTGGAAAGATCAAGGAGTAAGGTGGAAACAATTAGTCCAGAGTCGCGGGCTTTATTAACCATTTCAAGGAAGGAGAGAAGGGCAGTCATGGTGCTATGATTAGGTCTGAAACCGTGCTGTGTGGGAGTTATAAGATTATTGTCTAGGAGGTGGGGAAGGAGTTGAAGTTGCACACATTTTTCAAGGATTTTTGAAATGGGGGACAGGATGGCTATGGGACGGAAATTAGTGACGTTATTATTGTTACCACCTTTGTGTAGTGGTATAATAAAGGCTTGTTTCCAAATTTGGGGAACTATGCATTCTTGTAGGGAACGGTTAATTAAGATGCTAATAGGGTAGGCAAGACTTTCAGCAGCTATACTAAGAAAGTAAGAAGGGATATTGTCAGGAGCATTGGTACATGGTTTCAATTTCTGAAGGAGTTTCTTGATAGTAGATGTAGGTATGGGATTTAAAGAGAAGAGAGTGCAGTCTGGGGGGGGATTTTGGGGAGGTGTTGATGAGGATAGAATTTGTGTAGAAGAGGGGGTAGTGAAGTTAGTGGGTGGGGAGTATGGTGTAGATGTAGAGGCAGTGGGGGTGGGTGAGGGGGTATTGGATGATAGAGAGGAGGTGGAGAATGAGGAGGTCAATTTGGAAATAGAGTCAATGAAGAAAGAATTAAATTGGGTGGCTAGATCATGATCTGGAGAATTTGGGTCTGGGGTAGGAGTATCTGGTTTGCTGGGGTGGAGGAGAGTGGAGATCCCTTTCCAGAATTTTTGTGGGTTGTTTTTGTTATGGTTTTGGAGTGTAGAGAAAGATCAATATCTTAAATATACAATGTCAATAAGGTCATGTGCACTGCCCCCCTCCCACATCAATATCTTATATATACAATGTCAATAAGGTCATGTGCACTGCCTCCCTCCCACATCAATATCTTAAATATACAATGTCAATAAGGTCATGTGCACTGCCCCCCCTCCCACATCAATATCTTAAATATACAATGTCAATAAGGTCATGTGCACTGCCCCCCTCCCACATCAATATCTTAAATATACAAGGTCAATAAGGTCATGTGCACTGCCCCCTCCCACATCAATATCTTAAATATACAATGTCAATAAGGTCATGTGCACTGCCCCCCACCCACATCAATATCTTATATATACAATGTCAATAAGGTCATGTGCACTGCCCCCCTCCCACATCGATATCTTAAATATAAACCTTATGATAACTCTCTCTCTCTCTCTCTCTCTATATATATATATATATATATATATATATATATATATATATGAACAACTGGCCTAAACCCAACCTCTTAACTCCAGTATTAACACTGTCTACCCTGCCTAGTTGCTTCCCTCACCTCAATTTCTTTGAATTTCTAAACACTAAACGCATGGTCTATTATCTATTTGAGAAACCCACTAATATGCCTTATCAAATTCTGTGTGTTCAATTTCTTCTAATGAATAAATATATTTTATACTGTAATAGTTGTCTCTACTTTTGTATGATTGTAATCTAATTAGCAAATGTATGTATAATTGTTAATGTATATTATTTATTAATATGTGTTACTTAATGTCTTTTTAGAAATATTCATAAAATGTTGGAGTTTTTCTCCCAGGTTCTCAGCTGAAAAGGGTTTTTTGATTAAGCCCAGTTGGACAAACCAGGTAAACAAAACCAAAATAAAATGAAAAATTATAGGTTTGGAAAGATATTTGTAAAGACATATTTTCCATGTAGTCCACTACTTTTCATTAGGTATAAACAACATCCCTACCAAAACATGGATCAGAACAGACAATCTAGTTGTACTGAACAACGTTTGTGGGGTGCCAAAAAGCAAAACAGTTGTACTATACAGATTTCCTTGGGCCTATAAGCCTAAGATGAAGTGTAAAGAAAGGCACTAGCAAAGGCAATTCCTGGGACAAAAGAAAAGAAGAATTTGTAAAGGAAGAGTTAAACAGTGATGGTCCTGCCACTAAAACTGACCAGAGATCATTTAATAGTTCTCACCTATTACTTAGGCAATCCTTTTACCAAACTCAGTGTCAAAAGGCAGTATTGTCACTTTACGAATTAAGAGTTCATTTTGTGGAACTAAGTATTAGTAAACACTGAAACAAGCCGTGCTCTTAGTTCAGCAAGATCATTATCTCATCCTTAAATGGCTAACTAGAAATATTGTTAAGGTACCTAAGACTACTTTTCTGCATACTGAGTTAAAATTAATTATTTCTTAGGTGTTTCAAAATCTTCTCTAACCCATAGCTATGTTTACCAAAGACTCTGAAATAGTTCTTTCACAGAAAGCCACCCACACTTGCTAGCATAGATAACTAGCAAATAACATTGAACTCGGGCTGCTACCTCCAAGTTATTTTTTTATCCATCTCACCTCCCAGGGACCTTGCCCAATGGTTCCACTACCTGAATTCAGTCAGTGCATTCATTCCTTGGGGTGGTGGGACACAGGCATCTCTGTGTTAGATGACAGCCCTATTGCATATTCAGTCATGTCCAGACAGCACAATTAGAGCATCCATTCCCCCAGTAGTGACAGTTGGGAGATAAGGAGTAGTTCAGCTTATTGGTCCCTGGAGGTGGCCTCCACATGCTGCCTGCCAAATCACCATAGCTACCTGGTCAGGTTGGGGAGGTATTTATTCTGCCATATATAACTTATATTCCCCTGCTCAACAGGAAAGTCCCTGAGGAGTGCCACATGAGCCACAGCAGTGACTACAGGAGTATGATCCACCCAGTCAACACTAGGTATTGTCAGTGCTGCAGGCTTAGCTTTTTCCCTCCATCACCCAGGAAGAGATAGTTAGCATTGGCTGCTCAAGCTTATTCTCCCCCATTGGGTCCCTGAGATGCCTATGATGCTAACATGGGGTGCATGGGCTGTAATCAGTGCTTCCTTTTTCTGTGCTACTGTGCTAGGGCTCCAAGTTATTTTTTTACTCACTTAAAATCTGTTGGCAGCAAAGTTGTAATGAACCTCCAGGATAAATCATTTTTTACTGATGCAGACATACATTCCTGCTTAAAATAGGACATATTTAAACTATGACAACAAGCTAATATTTTAATCACTGGTACCATCCATACAGTCTGGAAAACCACCATAATAACAACACTAGCAAAAAATATACCCATCTAAGCCCAGGAACTATCAACTAATAAATATAGGACCTCACTTTGTGAAAAACGTTGAAAAGCTTCTGCATCATGGAGTATTTCTTAGCACTAAATTTTACTGACTTCTTAAGTATTCTCAATTGGCTTTGGTAAACAGTGTAGTACCTCAGCAACCCTTTATAGAACCATGGACTACATTTTTGCTATCATGAATGTTGGCCTTCTTTTACCATATTCATAATTCTAAAGTAGGGCTTCTATCAAATCAGTCATTCCTTGCTTATTCACTACCTAACTGATTACAGCTACACTACAACTCCCATTTACAGCCAACGAATTACCTCAAAAATAGAATGGGTATCATAAAAATAGGATACATTCTGTCCTTGCAAGAAACAATACCCAGTGGGATTCTTCAGGATCAGTTTCCCTGTTTAGTAATTCTTCATTTGTATAGCTGCACCATATGTATAAATGACTTATTTGTTACAATGGCTGAGACATCATTCAACTGCATTCAAAAATAGTGACAACAAGACTTCAGAAAACATTGCCACCAGATAAGTAACACCAGTCTGATTATAAACTCTGAGTAAACTAAGGTTGTTTTCTTCAGAATTGTTGATGAATTATCTCTGTTGACACTCTTTTTTTCCTTGAAATTGTTAAGTATCTTTATGAAAACTTTACATAACATTATCCAACACAGTTTCAAGAAATATTCTACAAAATTTTGCACTTTCTATATCCATAAACTCATATTGGTGTAACTAAAATGTTATACTAAAAACTGAATATACACCTCCTAAACAGGTTTATTTTTGATATAAAGTATGGCTTAGGCTTCAAACAATTACGCTAAAAAATTTGCAAAGCCATCCAGCTACCATCACTAACATCATCAAATGCCACCTGGCTATTTATAACAACTAGAGCCGTAATTCTCCTTTCTGCATTGACATTTAAACTTCACATTTAGAATATTACAAACATTAGCTGTCTGACAATTGCCCAGCATTCAGTAAAAGACTGCTAAAGGAAGCAGCTCCAATTTTCTGGGACAGTTTTTTTTTTCTTTTTCAAGAGGAATAAGAAAATGCTGGTAGCGCAGCAGTCCAGAGTGAGCAATGTTGATAACCAGAACCATTTTCTTTAAGTGTGTGTACATGTGTGTGCGTGTGTCTGTCTGGGGCATCTGTATATCCTTGTACGGTTCTAATTTCCTTCCTTGCTTTTTAGAGAGTTTTAATTTACAGTTAATGTGTATACAATCAGTGCGCATTTCTTTCTGTTACCTTGCTGGTTAGAAAAAGGATTCAAGGAAATCACCAGAAGCCAGTTAGAGACAATATCTTATTTACTGGATATGTTGTAATCAGTTTTGGCAGTCTATCAAGGAAGTATTAGTTTCATTGGCCTTGAATATTTTTGAAAACAATGGCACATTTTCCCTCAAGCTTGCATTTCTCTTTGTGCATGGCCACTGATTACAGTAACTCACCTTGCAATCCAGGGCAAACAAAGTACAAATATAATGGGGGAATTCAAACACTGATTACTTATACTTTTCTTGGTCATGGTTCATAATGTGTAATGTAATCCATAAAGTCATATTGTGCTTGATTGTTTGCTCTATTTTTTTCTTAGCTGCTGTATGTTTTGGATTCTGTATGCTGTAGGACTATCTTATCACTTATGTGTTGGGACCCTCATTCTTGGCATCTCGCATTACTTCAGATGTTTTCTGCTATCTTCTTGGAAACTTGAGTTCAAGGTAAAAATGTGAAATGAATTAATGTGACTAGGAATTTAACTGCTTGAAGTTGTCTGAGTTTGACCTTTATGGTGCCATGGGTGTCCATGGTGTTCTACTTTTTCAGGAGTGCTTTGCTTACCATACCTACCTTAATGCTGATGACTTCTCTGTACATTACAGTAGTAACATGTACATTAGCATATGCATAATTTGTACCAACATATGCCATCTCCTCCCTCTGCATTCTGCAGATCACTCCAATTTTCACTGTCACCTTTATTCACTTAATTAGTTACTGTGAAGGATAGTATGTAAAAACAGGGCCCCCTCTTCTGTCTTAGCCTCTTTTTCAAATACTAATTATTATCATGACAAACCTTAAATGTACTAATGTACAAATCTACAGTATGACATTTGATAGTTTGAGTCCAATGAAACTAATACTTCCTTGAAACTTAAATGCAGGTGTTTAATCAAAAATGATATTTATAATTTGTGCACATCCTATTCTCATGAAGACCAAACAATCTCTGTGGTCTTCCCTAAAGGGAGGATACGAGATGAATGTGATAAGAGATAAGGAATGCTGTGTGTGCTGCAAAGGCAGTGAGTAAACAGAGACTTCATGTACAGTCAAAAGCCACAATTTGACATATAATAATAAATTATATATTACTGAGTAGTAAGTTAAAATCAAAGCAGACAATGGGTAGTCGGCAAGACAAACATGAGGCAAGTTTAAGAAGATTATTTTAGCAGTATTGAATGACATCTGATAAATGGGCATGTAGCTAATAATATTAAAAGGTATGAAGGTCATTGAAAGGGGAATCCTTTTTTTTCCTGCGGTACTAGAAAATTATAGCTCAGTGTTTTAATAATTAATATAGGGAGCTGCAAAGATAAATATTCCTGTATAGGAGCTAAGAACTATTTACTCCATACAAAAATGTTTTTTTTTTTTTTTTTTTTAAGTTTTGTTTTTGTTGGTTGTATATATCCAGGAGCAGAATTTCATCATAAGACCATTGACAGGATGTCCTAGATCCCCATAGTGGTCATGGTGTAATTACACATAAGCAAGTAATGCAGACAGAAGGACAAGTTGCCAGGATTTATGTAACACTTGTGATGATCTTAACAGGGCTAACAGTTTAAAACAGATAGAAGTGAGTATTAAATTAGGACCTGAACTGCAGCTTAGAAAATAGACATATTAGTGATACGAGGGTAGTGTGACAGCGGTGAGGTCTGCAGTGGGAGTGACAGATGCATTTAAGGTGGAGGCGGGGTTACATCAAGGATCAGCATTGAGCCCTTTCTTATTTGCAATGATGATGGACAGGTTGACAGACGAGATCAGACAGGAGTCCCCATGGACTATGATGTTTGCAGATGACATTGTGATCTGTAGTGAGAGAACAGGTGGAGGAGACCCTGGAGAGATGGAGATATGCTCTAGAGAGAAGAGGAATGAAGGTCAGCAGGACTAAGACAGAATATATGTGTGTGAATGAAAGGGAGGATAGAGGAATGGTGAGGATGCAAGGAGTAGAGGTGGCGAAGGTGGATGAGTTTAAATACATGGGGTCAATAGTTCAGAGTAACGGTGAGTGTGGAAGAGGGGTGAAGAAGAGAGTACAGGCAGGATGGAGTGTGTGGAGAAGAGTGTCAGGAGTGATTTGTGACAGACGAGTACCTGTAAGAGTGAAAGGGAAGGTCTACAAGAGGGTAGTGTGACCAGCTATGCTATATGGGTTGGAGACAGTGGCATTGACAAAAAGGCAGGCGTTTGAACTGGATATGGCAGCGTTAAAGATGTTAAGATTTGCACTGAGTGTGATGAGGGTGGACAGGATTAGGAATAAGTATATTAGAAGGTCAGCCCAGGTTGGAAGATTTGGAGACAAAGCCAGAGAGGCACGATTACGTTGGTTTGGACATGTGCTGAGGAGGGATGCTGAGTATATTGGGAAAAAGATGCTAAGGATGAAGCTACCAGGTAACAGGAAAAGAGAAAGGCCTAAGATAAGGTTTATGGATGTGGTGAGAGAGGATATGCAGGTGGTTGGTGTGACAGAGCAAGATGCAGAGGACAGGAAGAAATGGAAACAGGTGATCTGCTGTGGCGACCCCTAACGGGAACAGCCGAAAGAAGAAGAAGTGATACATTAAGAGGTCCAGGAGCAATAAGCTTGCAATGAAATAATGGCAATGGCTGAAGAAAATGCATTGTTTAAAACAAACATTGCAGTGCATCTTCCAGACACGAATGGTACGGTCCATTTTGCACATACTTCAATCATTTAGGTGACACTAAAACCAACTTTTGTCCTTTTTCAGCATAGCAATCATCAAATAAGATGAAACTGAAGTATTCTTTTTAACTGTTTTAAAATATTAAGACTGTTTTCTTGATTTTTGGAAATTATTTCATAACTGCTCTACTAAATAATATGGCACAATGCATGTGAGAATGCTGGCACATATAGATTAACAAAAATACATGGTAAATTTCATTGCTTTATTTAATCCTGGTTACAGTTTACTGAGCACACCATACACAAATATAAATATATATACATGTGCGTGCACACACACACACACACACACACACACACACACACACACACACACACACACACACACACACACACACACACACACACACACACACACACACACACACACACACACACACACACACACACACACACACACACACACACACACACACACACACACACACACACACACACACTGGATTGGCTTATTGTTAATATAAGTATAAATTGGGGTTATGATTTATTTCTTTTTTAAAAGGTAAACACAAAAACACATTAAAACAAAACACTAAACTAAAAAAAAAAAAACTATTATTATTTTAACAAAAGACATAATTTTTGTTTTCAGTAAAGTAATCTCATATATCATATCATGGACTTACCGTGCCATAGCATTTTATTACCTGGATGGGAAAGGGACTAGGGGGTGAATATACCAGACATTAGGTGGAAACAATGTGCAAACTTATGGCCAGGCCTTTGACCATAACTAAGCTGTCATATGTCTAAAAATGTATGTCAAGAAAGTCATCTTGAAAGTGAAGTACAGCAAAGCTCAGATGGTCAGTCTTGATTTCTATTTTGAGATCATATAGCTACTTGGTTATAGGTACATAGGCGTTTACCAGGCTAATGACCACAGGGGCCTTTTTAAGCCTAGCTATGGATTCCAAATCTATGAAAAGTACGGGTACACTTGATAGGTGTAAGCAGAGGCTTGGGAGATGAAACATTTTCAAACAGGGGCCTGGGGGATGAACCATTTACAGGCTGCATGTGTCCGTTAGAGACATAGGTGCCAAACCAGGGATGAATTTCCTGTTCCTAATCCAGTTGTCCACATTACACTTGAATTGGGTTAAGGAGAACTCTGCTTCACATGGATGGGGAGCCTGTTCCAGAGAAGGGGTGTTATCTGGGATACATACCTGTCTCTCCAGCAGGCTCTATTTATTATCACAGGCAAGGTTTAAGTCTTTAGATTGGCTAATTCTGGTGCTGTTTGTTTTGCAAACATGTTGGCGGTCCATTAAAGTGGGGTCCAAGAATGCCTTCTCTGCCAGGCATAGATCTCACCTCAACAGTCTGTGGGAGACACAATGCAAGTATAGTGCCTTGAGGCAGTCTCCATAGGACATGTTACTTATGCCTTGTTTCCTTTTAGTGAGGAACCTCTATGGACATTCCATTTGTTGGATATGCTTGTTTAGGTACATACCAAAGGGTGCATTGTACTCAATGATAGGTCTGATGAATACCGAATACAGTGGAACAGTGACTTCCGTGGACTTTGATGCCAAAACTTTGGTTATAAGTTGCATAACAGAATGAGTTCCTCACTAATGTAGACATGTGATGGTCAAAAGCTAGATTATTGTCTATGTGCGTCCCCAAGTCTCTAACTACTGGGTCAACTCTTAGTGGTGTTTTGTCAATACGATAATTACCAGGGTGGAAGAATTCCTGAAAGATACTATTATGCATTTCTTGGCATTTAGTTTTAGTCCATGTCTCTGACAAAAGTTATTTGTCTGTGTCATCCCTTCCTGGATAGTTAACGATAGTGTTTCCATTAAAAGTACTCTTCTAATTAAGGCCCTTAATAGATATATTGTATTATTATTATTCTTATTTATAGATTTATATATATGTGTGTGTGTGTTTTATAGAAATGTTTACATATGTACATGATAATATTTTTATAACTGATAAAGGCTCTTTAAATGGGGGCGTTTTTTTGTATTGACTGTTGGTGATGTCATATAACTTGTCTATTTAAACTTGGTGGTGTATTGATTATATTGTCTGATGAAGTTTGCTGATTTTTAGTAAATGAAAGCGCTAACATTTACCTATTTTGTGACTTTGTGTGCTCTTTTCCTTTGATTTGTAGTTTATCTAGTTTATTTTTATTTTGTTTTTGGTTTAGTCCATGCCTCTGACAAAAGTTATTTGTCTGTGTCATCCCTTCCTGGAGAACATTTGTGTTGGTGGGGGATTCAATGACAGCTTCTAATTTGCAATCATCGGCAAAATTAATCAGCCAGAGGACATTGACATTAGCCTTGACTTCAGAGTAGCAAATGCCAAAAAGGTTCCAGGACTAATCCCTGAGAGACTCTGCTAGTAAATGACCTCTTTGTAGAGGTGGACCCCCCAATTTTAACTTCCTGGGTCCTGTCTGTGAGGCAGATGGCTATCCACTGGATGAAATAAGGGTTTGTACCTAACCTCTTGAGTTTGTTAACAATGCCTGAGTGGGGTATTGTGTCAAATGCTTTGGTCAGGTCAAGGTAGGCAGTGTGAACCATTTTGCCCTCATCCATTACTTTGGTGACTTTCTCAAAGAAGTCCACCAGGCTGAGCAGGCATGACATACCCTTGATGAAATCAAATTGGTTTGGGTTTAGTGTCTGGAGGTTTCCTGTGCCATTACTGATCATTTCCATGATAATTCTTTCCATGGCTTTGCATATGAGACTAGTGAGACTTATGGGTCTGTAAGTTTCCAGGGCCTGTAGATGGCCCACCTTTGTGCAGAGAGATGACTGTTATTTTCTCAATTCATGAGGCATGAAGTCAGTTTGGAGGCTACAGTTAAATAGCAATTTCAGAGGGCCTGATGGTCATGTTTTATGCTATTTAGAAGGCATCCTGGGATATTGTCTGGGCTCATTTATGCAGTGTTTTGATGTTAGAAAGAGCTGTTTCCTAGTGATAGCAGGGGGGATATAGTTTATGGTGGGGAGAGAGGGGTAAATTTTGATAATAGAAACCCAATCATAATCATTTGTAGTAGATAGAGCTTTACCTGCTCCACTTACCAATATATACAGAGAGACGGAGTATGGAAAGGGGAAAAAAAAGTGTAGGATTGCTGAGTGTATACGGTGCTGAATGTTATTAAGAAACACACTCTGTGCTGTCACACAGTTCTTTGTATTACATCAAGATTTAGCTGCACTATGAAAGACAGAGAAAAAAATAACAAGGAAAATGTAGGAACATGAAGTGCGTTGCAGCTTTGAAAGCTGTAATACACTTACCACTGCCTCACAGATGATAGCAGCTATAAAAGAAGTGCATCTGTGATGCTCTTACAGATGTAAAATCTATGGTACATTTCACACTGCCACACACAAAAAAGTAATGCAGTAGCATGAAGTCTACTGCAGATTACTTAATATTGTTTTAGATCAATGCCACTGTTTTGTGATTGCTGTTTTTTATGCTCTAACATGAGACTCAAACATAGCACTGAAAGGTCCTTAACAAAAGATTGTTATTTAAGCTCCTTTTATACATCAGAAACATGCTTAAAGAGTTTGTCTTTTTCCTAGTTCTGTCAAGTAATTGAGGAACTCCAAGTACTACAGATGGGTTCTTTAACTTAGTATTTGTAGACGAATGATGCAGTAAAGCACAAGAACTGGAAGTAAGGAAGGTATGACTGACTACAAATTGGTAGGAGGGGAAGTGACCAAAAACAAGGAAGAGCAAGAACTGTGTGGGCTTTGAAGAGACAGTTCATATGAGTCGGATGGTCTATCCTCCTGGGTTATAAAAGAGTTGCAGTGCATCAAATATTATGGGCTAAAGTGTACAGTATTTTCTTGGAAACCTGACTAGTGCTGAAGGACTAGACAGTGACAATAACAGATCTGTGCATAATGGCAATCTAGGAAGGCACTGGACAATACATGTACTGTTAGGTATAATTTTGTACTAGTGAAGGTCATGGAACAATTTTTTCTCAAATCTGAAAGACATGGTGTAGGGGAAATTGCGATCTTCCAAACTACTTATAGGAATGCACTGAGTGCAAGTGTGTGTGTGTGTGTGTGTGTGTGTGTGTGTGTGTGTGTGTGTGTGTGTGTGTGTGTGTGTGTGTGTGTGTGTGTGTGTGTGTGTGTGTGTGTGTGTGTGTGTGTGTGTGTGTGTGTGTGTGTGTGTGTGAGTGTGTGTGAGTGTGTGTGTGTGTGTGTGTGTGTGTGTGTGTGTTTATGTGCTTACATGTATCCTATGACGAGCTGGTGTCTTGTCTGATATAGGTTTTATTGCCTTGTGGCCAATGAAATCAGTGCTAAGCCCTAGGTCCCTCTGTGAACCTAACTTGGATTAACTGGGTAATCAGGGAATGAATAAAATAATGAATGCAGGGCATAGAACAGAATGCAAAGAGCAGGTGCATGGACTTCATTAACACTAATGGTCTTGCAAGTAGGCAGCAACATGGCATCATACAACAAATGCCCTGACATTCCAATCTGATACTATTTTATGACTTTATGCCAACTGATTTGGTCAGTGAGAACAACGAGCCTTTTGGAAAAGGCTTGTGGTTTAAGGAAAATACAATGTATGGAGTCTGAAATCAAGAGGAGAAGAGAAACCTGACTGATCGACAGAGTCAGGGAGTATCAATTAATAGCAAACTGTTTATAGGAAAGTTGATAGCCAACTACTGCAGCAGGATTCTCTGCTGGGATCAGTCTTATTTTAGTCCTAAATCAAGACAACAGCAATTTGTGATGTAGCTCATGATACAGTTACCTGTGCTGCTTGTAGCACCATCCTCTCTCTATTGATGGTGTGGCTACAAGTATTCATTTGCTTCTGGCTGTATCAAGAATACCTAGTGGAAGCTGGACAAATACTGTGCATAACGTCTGGTCCCAGAATACCTCATTCTGAATGTACAGCTTGACCTGTGGTGCCATTACAACTTTTCTCTGTTAATATTCTCTTAAGTCGTATGCTTGCATTATATTTCCTCTTTTGTGTGCTTTCAATATTTTTTTATTACTACTCAGCATAGTAAAGCACTGGACTCCTTATTAGAAATTCCAGAATTCTCATCACTAAGTATTAGCCACTATTATTGTTTACTTGTGTGTTTGCTGAATAATAATGTCTTCATCTATATACCCACATCATGTTTGTCTTAGCTATACTACATCTTCCTATATCACATATATGTTAATTACACTTCTATATGTGTATTAATACTTGCTTTGGGAATGCAAATAGCATTTTCATCACCTCCAGGACTAATGCTAGGAGGACTTAGACAGTCTGCCATGTAAAATTTTCCCAGGCCATAAGGCTCCTCCCCCTTGCCCATAATACTGTGTGAATCAGGACCCTTCTCCAGGTCACTTTTGCCACACCTACAAATGATCCTTGGCTACCATTTATTTCTTTGCCTTGATATGTTCAAAGATGTACTCCCTAACTTGTGCAGGTTGGATTACTTTCACACTCCTTCATTCCCTGCTGATTTTCAGGTTAGTAGTACATTTTGATTTTCTCATTTTTTTAATTAACTGACATTTCCACACCCTTCTAGGTAGTTTTTCTAATATAAGCTTGTTGCCTTAAAGGAATAATCTTAAACATTTAGGTCTTCATGTCTTCCCAATGTTAGTGACTTTGTACATTTGAGCATGTGGCTTCTGTGCTGTAACTGTTGGCTTTTATTGTGCTGATTGAGTCTTTTGTTACCATGCTTTCTTTAACTGTTTAACAGTTGTTATCATGCTTTCTTTAACTGTTTAACAGTTGTTATCATGCTTTCTTTAACTGTTTAACAGTTGTTTTTTTTAGATCTGATTTTAGCTTAAATGTTGTTTGACCTTAAAGTGAACTACTTCTTTGGTTTTCCTTACCAACATTATACTAATTTCACTGTTAACTGTGGCCATATAAATATACAGGTCAGTAATTGCATCATCTTTGATATTAGTCCTTGGAGCTCAGGCTGTATACTGTACTTAGTTCCCGACACTGATCTTTTAATGGCTGAAATCACTGCCATTGCATTCTAAGCTGTCTTTAAATGTTTGGTGTTTGGTGTTTGTAAAACTGTTTCTGCAGTAAGTTTTGCTGAAACAGCTTAAATCTTATTTAATGGTCTGACCTTAAACTGAGTTCCTTATTTAGCTCTCCTTGTCAGCTCTGTAATGGCTTTAGTGTCAGTTGAGGCCACTTAAGTTTCCATGAATGCAATCTTCAAACCATTGTTGATTTTGGATACTAAGAATTCATTCCTTGCTTATTCCCTGATCTAGATTATTTTGAGGATGGGTCCTTCACTATTATCTGCAGATTGGCCTTTAGAGTCATGGCCACCAGCATCAATCTCAATGTCCATTTTCATATCAAGCACTTCCTTTGGTTGAAGTCTCAACTAGCCTCAACCTTTTTCAATGTTCTTCTCTGTTGATGGTTTTCAAGGTTATACTTTCAAAACTGGGCTCAAGGGTTTATCTTATGACCTCAGTGTCAGACTCTTGGGATTTGGGCCGGGATTAAAACTTTATAACTTGACATCACACTAATGGCTTGAGGTTGATCCTTTTGACCTCAAGGTCACTCCCAAGACCTTCTTCAATATCGTCTCAGTGTCTGGTCAGGGACAGGTTGGAAGTGATTGTACCCTTGTACAACTCCATTACTAAGAACCCTTCTTATCCTAAATCATATCCTGAATAAAAATTACAATTCTAATGAAATCATACCTACCAATAAGACAGATCTGCCATTGTACCAACCCCACTATTAAGTCCCCAAGTCATGCAGTCAAATCAAACAAGTATAACACAATTCTCACATTCTGTTGTTGTAATTTCCTGGCTACAGGTCTCAGGTGAATATAACTGTTTGGATAAAATATGAATGTGTCTTATTTGCTGTTTGAGTGCTAAAATTACAGTGGGAGTATATGTGTATACCGTAAAATACTGCTGAATATTCTATTGATGTTTTATATGCTTTTATGTGGCTTTCTGAGTATATCAAACATTTTGGAGAAGTATCTATGCATCGGATATTTAAAATGGAGGTTGGCGCTCTACACCAGAAAACAAACACAAATAAAATAAAATAAAAATAAAATTATATAAATACTTGTGTGTGTCTATGCCATTAGGTATTGGACTATAATTAGAAGACATTCTACAAATTAATTTTGCTGACTCTTTCACTAAAGTACTTCTAGCAGAAAATGTATATTAACACTGCTTTAATCTTAATTACATATCCTGTCCTACAGGAAAATACCTTTTAAATTCCAAGTCTGACTGTTTTACGCATATTCTGTGTCTGCCTGTTTTCAGACCCAGAACATTCACGATTTCAGTGATTTCCAATACATAAGGTGTTTTTTACAATAATACATTTGTAGTCATGAGGGCGGTATGTCAAATTTAGGATCCAGTATCTCTTTCATAACAAATATGCTAAAATGTGGACTGCACCCCATTATTCTTATCAAGTTCCCATTCCTGCATTACCTTTCTATACAAAAATCGTTTTCTTTTTCTAACTCTATGTATTTTATAAATATAACTCAGGCAGACATTAGTTTGCTCCCCTGATTTTAATTTAAGGGCAGTCCTTATCATATGACAGGCTGTTCTCATTTTATTTCACTTCATCACTCCCCCCAACTGATCCCAAGTCATTAGACAGCAACTCCCTTCTAACCCTTTGCCTCTGCCACAAAGACTTGACATGAAAATAGAATATGTTTTTGATTCTGCACTACCAGTCTTGTTTTGTGAGAATGGGTTTCTCATGCACCAGCACTGTTTTGATTTCCATTCTATGCTGAAGAAACTATTTTGTTATTTGTACATGCCTACTTACTAGGCCTACTTACTATTAACCTCTTTGTCCAGAACTAATGCTAATTTCAGCAACTTCCTTTCCTTACTCCACCCTTTGGACAATATCCAAGAGAGGCATAGTGCAGGAATATCCCTATAAATATATGTTCTCTGCCACAATACCTTTCTTACCAAGTGAGGTATTATGTATTTTTGGAAACCACTTTCCAATGAAACCTGCCAAACCATTTGGACAAGTATTTTCCACAGTGGCCATAGTAAAGAGAATAAATCCATTTTTATACTCTTTCCTTTTCCTCCCAATTGTTTTACATGTCACAGACTTGGTATAGACTTCCCCTTTCACACTTTTACTCAGGGCCTAACCTACATATCTTTTTGTGTGGATTCTAAAGCCTTTTTAGAGGTTTGAAGTACTTGGACTCCTCCCCTTCTGAGAAACTCATACAAACTGCTTAGAATACATCACTTGAACCTTCTGTATGAATTTCTTCATCCCTGCCAAAAGGTTATCTGAACTGCAGCCTTTGGTCTTTACAGAAAAATGCCCTTTTGTGATATTCGATCTTTCATGACAGTTTCGGTAGTGCTTGCATTCATGACTAGGTTATTTCTTTGCCTGTGTGTTTTTATGTCACCTTAAGTCTAACCTGTTATTTATTGGCCTTTCCTGAGGATACTTACTTTCACCCCTACACCAAAGCAATGGATGAGGGCAAAACAGTTCACACTGCTTAACTTAACTTGACCTAGCCAAGGCATTTGACACAATACCCCTATTGGGCATTGTTGACAAACTCAAGAGGTTAGGTGTAAACCCTTAAGTCACCCAGTGGATAGCCAGCTGGGTCACAGATAGGGCCCAGGAAGTTAGAATTGGGGAGTTCACCTTTACAAAGAGGCCAGTCAGAAGCAGAGTCCCTCAGGTATTGGTCCTGGGAGCACTTTTACTTCTCTGAAGTCAATAACTTCTGACTTGCCAAATTTGCAGATATCTGGAAATTAGAAGCAACCATAGAGTCCCCACCAACACCCATGTTTTCCAGGAAGGATTGATAGACAAATAACCGGTGTCATAGCCATGAACTAAACCTAAATGCCAAGAAATGCATAATAGTATCCTTTGGGAAATCATTCATCCCTGATAACTATCATACTGACTACACATCCCTAGGAGTCGACGCAGTAGTCAGGGACTTGGGTATACATGTACTTAGTAATCTTGCCTTTGACCATCATGTGTCTACAATTGTAAGGAAATAATTTTATGTTGTGCAACTTATAAACAAAGGTATGGCATCTAGGTCCAAGGATGTCATGTCACTGTATTCAGCATTCATCAGACCTATCATTGCATACAATGCCCCTTTTGGTATGTACCTTTCCAGGCACGTCCAACAATTGGAATGTCCACAAAGGTTCCTCACTAGAAGAATACAGGGCATATGTAATGTGTACTATGCAGATTGCCACAAAGCCCTATCCCTGTATTCTGTCTTCTAGAGGTTGTTGAGGGGAAATCTTTGCCTGGCATATTAGGCATTGACATACCCCACCCTGATGGACCACCTGCATGTCTGCAAAACAAATAGCACCATCCTTGACTATTACAAAGACTTAAATCTTGTCTATGATATAAATAGGACCTGCTGGAGGGACAGATATGTATCCCAGAGACTACCCTTCTCTGGAACAGGCTCCTCATCGATGTGAAGCAGAGATCCTCCCTAAACAGATTCAAGTATAGCTTGGACAATTGGACGGGGAACAAGAAATTCATCCCTGCTTTGGCACCTATGTTTCTAATGGACACAGACAGCCTGTATATTGTTCATCTCCCAGTCCCCTATTTACACTTATCAAGGGTACCAGAACTTGTCAAAGATTTGAGATGCATGTCTAAGCTTAAAAAGGCCCCAGTAGTCATTAGCCTAGTACACACCTATGAACCTACTCTACTTTATGTGTGCAAGGTAGCTTCTGAGTTAATCATTCTCACTGTATTCTGTTGCATTTCTATAGCCATTGCACGGATAATGTGTCTGCGTCTACTTTGTCACTATTGCTTTGGACATGAGAATGTCAGAACTGCAGGCATTATGTGTCAAGCGATCTTGCACAATGCAATATTTTTTGTATCCTGTGGATGACCATGTATTCTTCATCCCATGTACTCTTCATCCCATGGAGTAATACTTTCTGCAGTGCAGATACTCACACATACAGATTATGCAGACAAATTAATAACCATTGTGATCTTAGTCAGTACTGTGATGACTGTGTGTTTATACCTTCATTTGCAACCTTATTTAAGCTAAAAAGAGAGCTGCAAACTTAATTTATTAATCATATTACTTGCATTTTTCTATAAATTCATGAGTGTCCATGACAGCACAACCTTTCTTCACATTCAAGATAACTTCTCAGACAACACTGAACTAGTCAGTCAGTTTGCCTGTGTTTTGTTTTCAAGTTATTTAAACAAGGTGAATGTTTGTTGCAATGCATGGATATTCTAAAGCAGATAATTGAGATTCTATCTTAACAAACCAAATTCACCCATAAAGGCCCAGTCTTTCCTTTCATTCTTCTAAGATACTGGATTTTAGTTTCCAGATTCACTTTGTCTATATCCTTTGGATTACATTGGGTTTTTATTACCAGAACCATATTTAACTTTTACTTTATTAGCACCTTCATGCATTCTTAGATAATATTTATGCAGCTGCAACATAGGCTAATGCATTTTTTTTTGCAAAATGCTAAAAACGTGATCTGATCTGTAACCTAGGCCCTCATTTGGAGATAGTAATAATAGAGGCATGGTTCTATAGGAAACCACCTAGGTGGATAAGTTTGAGACTCTGTCCTGAATGTGAGGAAGATGGAATTCCCAACCCCAGACACAAAAGATATGTTCTTGCTTTAAGAACCAATCTCACTGACTGTTCTAGCTTCATCACGATACCCTCCCACCATTCCTCTGACTTACTCATAGTGGGATCTGGGAGGTTCTGCTCTAGATAAGCTTATTGTATGCTGTTTCTTAATGTGTGCACTTCTTGTTCTGCCTTAAAGATCTGAAGAAGGGTTGTGATTTGCAAAGCATTGTAGGTAAAGGGAAGGGGCATAGTAGACATAGCCCTGTAAAAGTTGCAGATGTTACGTTGTCTAAATCTTACTAGCCTTTGTCTTGAAGATGATGAAGATGGAACTGCCAGCCCATATCTCTCCTTATATAACTTTTATTTTTACTCTATACAAATGTTTGATTTACCTGTTGCATATGTATGTTTTATATTATATAAATAAGTGTAAATGAATAAATATCTGTGTCTAATATTACACTGTGGTTGGACAGCAAGATTTGTGTGTTCACTGATGGCATCATGTGGTGACAGTAGTTAGAGGAACCACTCTTCAGTGGACCATTGTACAGCCCATAAGGTATGTAGACAGATTACAAATGGGTTTTAATGCAGATAAAATTAAAAGAGCATGCACTTTGCAAGGGGAACCGAAGGCAAGTGGCATTGTTAGTATGGGTGCTCCTATTTAGGATAGGGGGATGGGAGTGGGACCAGATCTGTTAATGCAGCATGAAAGAACAGTGGAGAAGAATAATATCTCTGGGGTTCATTGTTAGGAGGGTGGACTGAAGTGATGCTGAAGCTGTCCATTCATAATACAGGGCATAAGTATGGCTTCATCTGGGGTAATACAGGCCACAAGGAAGGCTTCATCTGGGGTACTATGAACAGTTCTGGTGGTTATACAGCATAAAAAATAATATGATGGTTTTGAAAGTGCAGTGAAAATATACTAGAATGGTGGGGGAATGAAGGAATCAGAGTGAAAGGCAAAGACTTGGAGATTTTGACTCAGATGCAGCAGAACAGTGAAGAGCGGTGAAGAAAACATATGGAACAGGTACACTGCATTATCAGGGTCTAGCAAGGGAGGAAGAGAAAGGGCATATGGGTGAAGTCTAGAAGGAAGAGGATTCAAAATTATTTAAATTAATGCTTTCTCATAAAAACAGTGATTTGTTTCTGCACCGCATTGACAAAAGCAGTAGTACGGTGTCTTTTACTGAAGGGGCTGAAGAATTTCTGGGATACATACACACACATACATGGTGTTTCTAGTCAGTGGTTGGTTTCTACAAACCTGTATGTCAAGTGAGTATGTCCAGACAATAATAAAATCCCTTTTGTCGGGTCTGTGTCATATCAGTGAACGACCACATTGTTGAACGTCATCTCATCGACAATGCTGGGCATTGAACCATTCTGACTGAGATCACATTATGGTAGGGATCAGGAAATGTGCCCTTTTCCCCACTGTAGTGCAATCTTAGAGTTGGTATATATAATTAGTGGGGGCTGTGGGGGTTCAATGATGAGATGACGTTCAACAATATGGCCATTTGATGATATGTCATAGACCCCTTTTTGTCTTATAAATGACTCTAAGTTATGTTTAAATGATTTCATTTCTTAAGCTTTTTTTGTCAAAAAGGTAGAGTGCTCCAAATATAAACATGTCTGCAGTTAAATAATCAGAATTTTCTGTTTTTCCTGTTTTGGAAAGTTTTTTTTTCTTTAATAACATCATGACTTCTCAAGGTGATATTAGGCAGTGGCTTCTTGCTGTTTAACATTACAGTTAATTATTTGCACCTTAATGATTTGTAAACCAGTAGTGAGTCCCTTTCTGTCTTTAGTATGCCAAGTAATAGATTTTTAACAACACAAGCTGAAGAAAAGCCTTTTAATAATTTGATTACATTAGTTTGGTATGGCAACCAGATGGAAATATGGTGATTCTTGTTTAGTTTTGACTGTATTGTCAAGTATAGTGACATTAATAACATGGATTCTTTGAATGTAATATACCTAAGAGTATGGGCAACTGTACATTTCATGCTCATCAGAGAATGAATGTTCTCCAGTAAGGTATTAATGTACAGGTAATACCCACTAAAAACAAAACCACTATTTCATGGCAGCGTATTAAGTTGCTGTGAATCTTGGACATGAAAAAACAGACTCCATTTTTTCATACTTACTAAATGTATCTTTGCATTTTTAGCAAGTGTAAAATTTAAAAAGTAAATAAAGGAAAATAGAAACATGTCTGCACTCGTGAGTGTGTGTGTGTGTGTGTGTGTGTGTGTGTGTGTGTGTGTGTGTGTGTGTGTGTGTGTTTATGTGTATGCATGTGCAATTGTGCATGTGTGAGAGAATGAGAGAAACAAAGCATATGTAGGAATGTAAGAGAGAGAGGCAGACAGTGCTGACTGCAACAAGCAGTCTATTAACATGTATTTGTAACAATAAGAAATATATGAAACTCTAATGTCTGCCATTGTTGAGTAACATTAATCCTTAGTGATTTGCCTGCAAATCAGTCATTCCATGAGGGACAGACCACTACTATGCAGCAAAATCTGGGACAGGAAAGGAGTAGGGGACTTGCACTGTCTTGTGTTCCCTGATTATGTCTTCATTCATTTGTTCTCAATGAAACATATAAGGTGTATCTACCCAACAAATGTCTGTAACTACTGTGTGTGTGTGTGTGTGTGTGTGTGTGTGTGTGTGTGTGTGTGTGTGTGTGTGTGTATATGTTTGTGTGTCTGGCTGTATTTCTGAATGTATGTGTATGTTTCTTTAAGTAAATACAGTGAAGTCTGATGAAGTCTTGCGTATTGAGGGTGATTTTGAGACAAAAGCACTTACTTCACTGTACTTTTTCATTTGATCTGATTTGAATAAAGTTTTATTTATCTCCATTGGTGATTTCTGGTTCAACTTTTCTGTAGACTAGTTTCTGTGATTTTCATTTTGTCTGGTCTTGGCAGAAGCTAGCTGTTTTGCAAGTCAGTCACAGCTTTTTCAAAAAAATGCAAGACATTCAGGATGAGCTTTTGGAAGTGTGTATTTATTCTTTGGAGACAGCACGTAATGAAACAACAGTGGTGAAGTCAAATTGTGACAGTAGGAGAAGCAACATGCCAGAGAAAATTATTACAGTGATGGTAAATGTTCATCCCACTGGTTAGGATAATAAAATTGGTGGCAGTTTGAAGAATATTTTTTATGCACCAAAGGGAGTCGATGCAGACTTTGGTTTCAACAGATAAGATTTTGTTCTTGCTGACATGTTTAGTGAAATAGGCATGTGACCTAGAATAAGGAAAATTAATGATCCAAATGAAATGAGCTACAGTGAGAGTGAAGGAGAATTTTGTATTGTTTTCAACAAAGACAGTACTTTTTAAGAACTTGAGGCAAAGTTGTTGAAATACAAGAGATTGAAGTGAGATCATGCATACCTTCAGATGAGTTTGGAATCTGAATGAGTGCTGAAAGGTTTAAGGATCAAAAAATAATCTACTGGTACATTTAATGAAGGGTTCAAAACAGCATGGAAACAAGTTTTGGACAAAGCTGGTGCAATTACTTATGCACCAAGCCGAGACTAAAACGTGTGCCATCAAAAAGAGACTCATGGCGTTGCATGACATTTTGTCTCTAGCTACCACAACACAAGAGATTAAAGAGAGAATGGTAACAATTAATTCCTGTTTATGGAAAGTATATAATTATTTGTGAAACAAAAAGAATAAGAAGTTTCTATATGAATGTAATAATTATAAGGGGTTATAACATTAACTGATGATTCCTGAAGTGGAATCATCTTTGTCTGTAGCCGAAGATCGTCCAGAAAGTGGTAGCTGGTTAAGCATTGTGATGGAAGTATTTGCATGAACATAATTTCTAATAATCTTTCAGAGTGTGTTGTCAGTGACAGTAAAGGACATTTTGTTTTACCAGAATCCAACGAAAGGCTTTCCCCAGAGAAGGTGAGAAAAAAATGTGACTTGGGTGGAAATTGTTCAGAAAACCACACCAAACACCAGTGGCAAGAACCATCAAGTGAAAAAGAAAGAACAAGGCAATTCAGTGAGTTGAGGACAAAAGCAGAGGTGCCCATGGATTTTAAGATATTTAATTTATCCAAAAGGGCACTCACTGACTATGAACTGCATATTTTAATCAAAGGTTTTTCCTTCATTCCTTCATGCACTGTGGGACTTGTTGATATGATTAACAGTTTAAAAAATTATAGCAGAAAGTTAAAATGCATGTTTCAAAACAAAGGTGAAGTCAGTTCACAGGTTAAACTGAATGTAACTATTTTATTTAATCCACCCTTGCTCTTCACATTAGGAGCTTTAGAATGAAATTATGAAAGAGACATTAGGTAATTACTTAACAGTAAAGTGTCCATATATTTTTTTTAATTTAACTAAAGCAGAAAGGGATGTTTTAATTGATTTATCCAAGGATTGTAGTGTGTGCTTCATGAAAGCTGGAGAAGGGGGGTGCCACTGTTGTAATGGACTATGGAAAGTACATATTCAAAATAAATTATTTATTAAAAGATGATCAGTTTTATAAAAAAAAATTAAAAATGAAATATTCAAACAGTATAGATTTTTTGACAGTTGATGTATGTGAATTTAACAAATGGATTGTTGAGTGAAGCAACTTATGAGGTTTTTTTTTTCAGTTGAATATCCCATCGTAATTTTTTTTGGGATTCCCAAAATACATGCAGATGAGGTGGATCCATCCATGAGACCCAGTGTCAACTAAGGAGTCCATATATGAGCCTTTATCCATGTTTGTGGATCACATTTTGAAGGAAGCTATATTTAAAACATCTTCTTTTAGAAAGGATTTATTTCATTTTAAGAATTTATTAGGGAAGGTTGTTTTAGAAGAGAATGATTTAATGGTAACAGTCGGCATAAAATTATTATGTAATAGAAATGTCAAAGCAAGGATTTTATTAGCACTTTTGTCCACAAATCAAGGCAATAAACTTCATCAGATCTGATGAAGTTCATTGACTTCATTTGTGGCCGAAAGCACTAATAAAGTCCTTGCTTTGATATTTCTGCTTGGTTTCCCTGTGAGCTTGTTCAACGGTCTTTTCTTATTTTCAAAGTTTGTTCATCTTTTGTTGGTTTGTTTGATAAAGTCATTACATTCAGTAATACCTTATAACATGTGAGTTGAATGGGTTAGTAACATGTTGCTGAGCAATAAAGAGTATATGGTAGATGAAATCAAGTTCATTGCAGAATGTATTGATTGGATTTTGAGGCACAATTATTTCATATTCAGTGGTGAAGTTTTATCAACAAATCAGAGGGGTGGCCACGGGAGCAAAACTGGCTCCCAGTTATGCAAATCTGGTAATAGTATATTAGGGAAAAAAATGTATATACCAGTTAGCATTTTAAAAAAAGTATATATATATATATATATATATATATATATATATATATCTATATATATCTATATATATATATATAAGAAAGATTATGTAAAGAATAAAGAGATTATATAAAGAAATCCCAGTCCCTCCACACCACATGCTCCTGGACCTCAACCTCATTACCACAATCAATAGAACATGCTGGAGGGGCAGGTTCATAACCCAGAGACTGCCCTTGCAATGGAATAGACTTCCCATACATGTCAAACAGAGCACCTCATTGGCCCTCTTCAAGAGAAACCTTGATGAGTTGATGGGAAATAGAAAATTCACCCCAGGGATCACTCCAGTGGCTCTACTCGACAGAGACACTGGGAACTAAGATCGGATGGCACAATGTCAGGGTAATCCTATGGGCTAGGTTTGTAAAGGCTCCAGGGCCATTCATCTAGTACACACCTATGAACCTATATATATATATATATATATATATATATATATATATATATATATATATACACATATATTTTTAAACTTGCTTTGTTGATGACATTTTTGCTTTGGAGAGTGATTAGGAGGAATTTTAAGTTTTTTTGAAAAATTTAAAAGCCTCAATCAAATATTTAGATTGTAAGTGTGTCATAGATTAGAAGCATTTAAACTATTTGGATATGTGGGTATACAACAGTAATAGTAACAGGGAAATGCTTAAAAGAGTTAGTTTTAAAACCATAGGCAGCAATTTTACTCCATTATAATAGCATCCTAAATATATTAGTAACAGCACACATCCTAAATATATTAGAAACAGTTTGTTCAAAGGTATGGAATACGGCGTTAAGGAATTAACCATGGAAGAGGAAACCTTGCTTGCAAATTGGTATCTTGTTTGTGAAAATCACAGACAAGGAGATGAGACAAGGCATACCCTTGGCAGAGTACTTTGCTCATCTGGATTGTAGCTGACTTAACACCATGAATGCAGACTCAGCTCTCACTCCTGAAATAGAAGTATGGGAAGACACATAGTAGTGGCCCTGAACACTCTACTGTTGTAATATGTCTCACGTGACATTTCAGGGCACACAGACAAATGCTTTCTCTAAGTTCATAAAAATGTATGTAGACATTAGTGAACTCCCATGACCACTCCAATTTCTGTGGAAATACCGACCCACTATTTCAAAGACAGGATGAAATTCACATTGTTTTTTTTTAATCAGCATCTTAGCTATTGGATGAAGTATCCATTCTAGGATAATGCCATTTGTTTTTCCAGGGAGACTGAGGAGTGTCATCCCTTGCTAAATTTAACACACTGCCCAATCCCCATTTTGAAAATGGGGATCACTACTCAGTTTAACAGTTTAGAAATACCATGACAAACTTCCATGTACAGTTGAAAATGCGTGCTAATCATGGCATCCCAACAATGCCCGCACAGATCTCATTCATGCCTGCAATTTTGTCAGAGCAAAACTTTGTAATCAATGCAGAGACCTTGCCTACTCAAATGGATCTAGTTTCACCATCTGCTTTTTCAGAAGAAAGTTCTAGATTCAGGAGTTCCTCAAAGTGCTCCTTCCACTCTCAATATTGTTTTCATTTAAGATATGCATTTTTCCAGCATTACTAAGCACAGCCTGAGCAGTATCTCACCTCCTCCCCTGAGCTATCAACTTCTCAGAACTCCTTTGAGGCTATCCAAAAGTCAGCCTGCATGAGATTGCCAAACTCCTACCATACCTGGCCTATTTCTTCAGTGGTTACTAATACTGCTGTCTCACTGGCTTGTTGGTACCTATTCATCAAATCCAGGCCTGCCCTTGCTATCACAGAATGGGATACCTATTTTTTTAACCTGACAGCTCCTTCACAGCTGGTATCCACACATGGGTCCTGAACTTACTACCATGACTAGCACTGACCATCTTTTGGTCACAGGTCATTGTGAATGTCTTAACATTAAAAGTCTTGAACAGGGTCCTTTTAGACTCCATGTCATCAAAATCTCCAGGTATATGAGAAAATTTTTTCTACAGGCAGGAGCTGAAGTCATTCCACTTAGTTGCACTGGCTATGAGTTCCCAGGTTCCCATTATGCATACCTGGGTCTTCCAGTTCTGTCTAGCTACTGCCCCAGCCATCTGACCCAACCCTCCACCAAATGGTCGGCAGTTGATAGATCACCACCTTAGATGGTCTGAATATTTAGAAAATATGCCTTTTGTTCTGATTACATTGCTTTAAAGTTGATCATTGAACTTCAGCCCAAGAAGATCTGCTATCAAGTACACTTATTAACATCCTTGTGTTCAAACATGGTGTTTGTAATTGACAATACACATCTAGCACAGAATGTCAGCAGTAATTTATCATTCATGCTGTAATCAGATAAGCAATTATTCCCAATGCCTCCCCTTCAGGTATCTCCATCATTCCCCTCATTTGATAGAAGACGTCTCTCAGTAGAACTACACAATCCATAGGTGGTACTCTATCGAACATTACACTCATGGCATCTAAGATGGCTGAGCATACCAAATAGCTATGTGTGTACAAACAACAGGCAAATGTTTCCTTTCCTTTCCTTTCTGCAGCCCACAATTACCTTAAGGAGAGCCTTTCATTTTCTGCTACAAACTTTAAATGAAAAGCACCTAGCTATGGGCTATTAAGTATACCTTCACCCATCTGTGGGCTCTTCTGTGGGTCAATTCCAGAGAATGAAGCAGACCATCCCATTGGTTCCAGAATCCATTTTGTTTCTGGAGGTAAGGCCATCTACATCTAGCTGATATTTTTAAACTCCCTGCTTAGCTTTCAGCTCATTGCCTAACACGTATATGCCAAGAACAAGTTTGTATTCTCAGGTGTATGTAAGTCTATTTTAATATGTATTGTTTTTCTTTGTCATTTGATGGGCATCAAACATGACCCTCACTCTTTAATTTTTGGGTAGTGAGTTCACAGTAGAGCTCAGTGCAGCATTTTAGGACTGAACTCAGACAGTGCTACTTAGCCATCAGGTGCTTATCATTAAACATCATCCAGAAACCTGGTGGTGGGGTGGTGGGTACCACTATCCTTATTCTGGGTGATTTTCTCAAGTTGTAATCTTAACTATCATGTAGGCATTCTGATTCACCATTTATATTGACCTTCTTTTCAGAACCATTTTACTAGTGGTGATCCTGCCAGGAGAATAAAATATCAGACAACAAAGCTTTAAAGATCTTAAGTGCATGCAAACCCTGGTAAAGGGACAATCTAAACATGAAATTATTTTTATATCTTCAGCGCACTTGATTAGAGTTATTTTCTTGTCTAGCTGAACAGTACCACTGCAAGCTGAAACTAGTTGTTGCTGAGTAATGATCCCAGTAGGATGTCACTTTTCATGTAGTTAGGCTCTCCATAGTGATCATTTATCTCAGTCTAGGAGACAAATGATGAGCAAAGGGGTCTATATTATATTTTCGAAAGTTTCAAACATCGAACACCATACGGTCGACACCATATGAGTGATGTTTGAAATTTCGAAAATATAATAAAAAATATATATACTTACCTAAATGCAGGGCAAGCCCCCCTGCACCCCTCACACCCCTGCAACTTAAATATTCCTACTCTGAGATCGCACTACATTGAAGTAAAGGGAAAATATTCCCTACGGCAATATCCATGTTAGGTGCACGCCATTTCAACGTTTCAACCAATCGGGTTCGCTCAGTACGCGTTCACCGTTTACAATTTTCGATCACACGATAGGAACCCAAGCAAAGCAGTGCAAATGTTATTTTGAGAAGGAAACAATGAGAAATGCCATTCACACAAAGTTTTCATTTCAGCCCTGTGCTCGATATGGAGAGAAGTTTAACACCTGCACCCTTTAACTCATTAACATCTACAATGTTTTTGGTATACTTGTTGGTATATTCCAGCTGATATAATAGCTTCCTACATTGTTGTATTGTTTGGAGCCAAATGACTTGCCAGTTAATGGCAGGCAATATATGAAAGGGGCATGATTTGAAACAAAATTCCACTAAAGCTATCTGTTATTTGCATTAATAGTGCCTAAGACAAGTGACTTAAATAGTCCTGTGCAGTATCAGTGAAAAGTTTACATGTTGATGAAAAAATTAGTCACTGTTAACTTGTACGCTAATATGAACAGCTTGATAGGTATTGGGTGTTATTTACACTGTCACTTATGGAAATACACTTTTTTTATACTTCCCTAAATATGTCAAAAATAAGCACCAAGGAAAGAACTGCTTGTGATCACAGGAAAACTCATTTCTAGCTGAACAAAAGTGCTGCTGATACTATGTGCATAGGTTGTATGGTTTCCAAGACATGAAAAGTTATTACACTCTCTCCACCTACACTCTGTAATCATGGTCAACGTGAGTCCTGATATGGCCCTATGTTTTAAAGGGTTTCTGACTTGCAGACACTTCAAAGTACAAATTGTATCCATATCTTCTCCTGCAGTTCACAACTCTAAAGGTGCCCTGACGGCTAGAACATTTCTCCTGTTCTGTCTTATCAACAATCTCTCTTGGGACAGCCATCCTCTCTTAGTTCTTCTGTATTCAGATGATATGATTATCTGCAGATCTGTCCCCAAAACTGTCATCATAAAACAGCAGCTTGAAATTGACCTGACCTCCCTAAGTAACTGGCGAGCGAGACATAATCTACTACTCAATGTCAAAAAAAAAAAAAGAAACAAAAGTAATGTTCTTTTGAACCCCCCCCCCAAAAAAAAAATTCTCCAAGTTCTACACCTTGTCCATCTTCTGCAATCAAAACCAACTACTGGAAACAGTTCATTTCTTTAGCTATCTTAGAATCTGGCTATACCCTTCTCCTAAATTTTAACATTCAAGTTACTGAAGCCAAAGTTAATAAATGACTCTTTTGGTTCAGTAAATTTTCCCACTGCCTCTTTCCAGGGCAGTAACAGGGAAAGGCATTCTCCTTCCTCATCTTGAATATAGTCTCCCATTCACTGCTTCTACGTCACAAAAACAAAACTGCAATGCTCTGTAAACCTCTTCAAACATCATTTGCTGGTTTATTAACCCACCCCCATAAAAGGAACATCACAGCCTTACTCTTGCATAGGAAAATGTCTGCCCATGCCACAAAATGCTTCTTTCCTTCTGGGTACCCTTTATACAAATGGATAAGGAAAATTCCAGAAAGACCTCTGCTTTCTTATAGTCTAAGCCCCCTGTATCAAACTACACCATATTTGCAAACTCTGCTATACAGACTGAAATGCACAGAGCATGTTTTTGTTATAGTGGCCCCCATAGGCTTGGAAAGCATACCTGAAGATATTAAATCATAACAACTGCTCATTAATTTACATAAACAGCTGAAACAGTCCCTGCTCAACCAATCCAAAAGCAATTGCTTTAGAACCCAGGCCATAACTTAATGTATTTCTTAACATAGTTCAACAGCATGCACTCTTATTGCTATCAATTTGTTTTGAGGTCCTCTAGTCCTCATTACTCCCCACACTCAGATGTTGAACCCATTGTAGCAGCAACATATACTAGCACATTACAGACATGCACCACACAACTTCTTACATGCAAGAACACACGTGCAACCAGATCAGCTTAGGACTTCCTCATATCCTGCCTGAGCTACTGCAAACAATAAATGCACTTTTAACACATTTGCTGCCATCTCAACAAAGATACCCCTCCCCCTTTTCTGCCTCCTTCCTTCTTCACTTCTTTGACACTACAGTTCACTCTCCTATCACTTGGTAGATATGGGTATCTTAAGACAATGCAGCAGTTGTCTCATATACTCAGACAATCTTGTAGTCCTTAAAGAAACTGACACAGTATGTGAGAGATGTGCATACATACCTTCCTTGGAGGCAAAAATCTTGCTTACAAACAAGGTCATCAAGAACACACACACAACATCTTTCATATATACAGCTCACCACACACATAGACCTTCTTATGTTGAGACACTTAAAAAAAAACCTTCTCAAACCTCAAACACCTCCTAAACCATCAAAATGCAACACCTATCCTTGGCAACCACCTAAAGCAACACCTAACACCACTACACATAAGCCTACACCCAATTACACCCCTAGAACATAAAGTCCATAAGGCAAGTAAACACGTTACCTAATACTATTGTCATAGGGGATTTTAATGTATGACATACAAGTGCCCCTCTCACTAGACTGGACAAGTTTAAGATAACAGTTAATTGCATATCTGGAGCTGGATCCACAATATCATGCATGCACTCAAGTTGCTGCACTGCAGGTACCAATATGATTCTGTCATAGTCCATGTGGGTATAAATGACCTGAGGCATACCTCATTGGACTAGATGAAAAGAGATATTATGGATTTCTTTGAATGTATGTCACAAACAGGTACATGCCTTACTCTGAGCAGCATTCTACCTTCACCAAGGATGACATCATAGTATGGAAAGAAAATGATTGATTTTAATAATTGGCTTAGTTTCTGGTGTTTCCCCAGGGGAATACAATATCTATCAGCATGGAGGACATATTATCAGCATGGGGATATAGTTAACTGACCATGCTGTTTTGCCAAGGATGGTCTCCACCTACCCCCCCCCCCCAAGGCTTTCAGATATTTGTAAAACTTTATCCACCCCCTTAGACCCTTTTTAGGCAATCTCAAAAATGACAAAACTACCAACATAGTAAAAAAGATTCAAACCAACCTTAAGGTGTTACTGCTCAATGCTAGTAGCCTAAACAAGAAACTCCACACCCTACAATCTCTCCTCACTCTGGAGAAGGTAGACATCTGTGCTGTTACCAAGACTTGTTTTAGAGCCACAGAAAGTACTCCAGAAGCACAAGGCTACAGTGCCTTCCACACATGTAAACAAACACCACCACAGAAAGGGGCTAAAGGTGGGGGTGTCTCAATATACGTTAACAACAAATACAACTCCAGGTTGGTTAAACAGGATGATGCCCTGAAGGTCATCAATTTTCAGGTCTCCATAGACAAGGTTCTTTACCATGTCCTGGACAGCTGCAGGTCACCCTCTGTGACCCACATAGCTCACAATTCTTACTTAGACCTAGAGGTGTTCACTCTCCAATCAATACCCTATTCATGGGAGACTTTAACTACCTGTCTATAGCCTGGGAAATGTATACTGACTAACTCACAGGTACAATGTTTCCTGGACTTTATCATTGCAAACAACTGGAACAGATAGAGCACACTCCAGCCAGAGGATCAAACATATTGGACCTAGTACTTCTTCCCATATCATGTCCTCATTGGTGAGGTCAGAACACAAAGCTGTCTCCCTCAAAATAAAAATCAACCTGGAAAAGCCAGCATAACAGTAGGAAACTATTCTAAAGCAAACTACATCCTACATAGCAACAGTTTGTCAAAATTCAGAGCTCCTCCAAACCCTGAGTAAACCTACATAGAATTATTAACAGAAACTCTGTACAAACATGTATGTCTGCATTGAGGCTGTTATACCTACTAGCAGTAAGCCCAGATCTACCACACAAAATACAAACCCAGCTAGTGGAATCATTACCTTTATAGAGTATATAAAAAAGAAAAAGGTCATGGTCAAAATCAGAAAGATCAACTCTCATAGAGACAAGAGCTCTCTGATTCAACTAATCTATAAACAGTGAGGTCTAATAAAGTCCAACAAGGCCAATTATGAGGTCAGGATAGCCTACCAGGCTAATAAAGGTAACACTCAGCAGTGTGCAGAACTGGTGGTAAATAACAGAAACTTCACTGGCCAGGGTGACAGAATGAATCTATTGGCTGACAAATTTAGCTCTAACTACACCCCAACTCTTTCCTGTGAAATCTCTTCTAAAGTACCTTTCAACTATTAACAGGGAGCAGGTCCTGGTGGCACTCGCTAAGGCCAAAAACACTGCTTCAGTGGTCCCTGATAATATGCCCAGATGCCTCCTAAACAGCCTAAAACAAGGCCTAGCAAAACCACTTGAGGCACTCTTCAACTACAGCTTCAAAGCACTTTATGTGCTAGGTGAATGGTGGGCTGTAATGGTCATCCCTTTTCATAGCAGTGGACCATCAACCAACCCCAGGAACTACAGACCTATCAATCTGACAAGTCTAATATGCAAAGCAACAGAACAAATTGTTATAGAAGTGCTCAACAAGTACATTGACAACCTAGAGACACTGGACTCTTCCCAGTTGGCTTTTGTTAAGGGAAGGTCTTACCTACTCAACCTGGTAGACTTCATCAAGAGGATCACCAAGGTTACAGCTGAGGGGAAACGGTGCTTACCTACCTTGACATGGCCAAGGTGTTTGATACAATGCTCCACTCAGGTATTGTTGACAACCTCTCAGAACTAGACACAAATCCTTACATGACTCACTAGATTGCTGGCTGGCTCACAGACAGGACTTGAGAGGTTAGGATCAGTGAGACCATCTCCAATAAAAGACCAGGCACCGGTGCATTACCCCAGGACTATGTGATGGGCTTGATCCTGTTTGGCATCTACTTCTCAGAAGTCAAGTCTAATGTCAAAGGCCTCTGGCTTACCAAGTTTGCAGATGACTGTAAACTGGGTGCTATCATAGATTCCCCCCATGATACCAACATCCAACAAGAGGGTCTAACACAAACAAATGACTGGAGTCAAAGCCATGGTTTAAAACTCAACGTAAAGAAATGTGTTATACTGCCCTTTGGGAAACTGTCCACCCGAGCTAATTTCTCCATCAGTGAAACACCCCTAAGAGTTGACCCAATAGCTAGGGATCTGGGAACATACATAGGCAGTAATTTGGCCCTTGACCAACTAGTAGCCAAGAGAGTAAGAAAATCATTCTGTGCAACCCACCTCATAAGCAAGGGTATAGCATCCAGGTCCAAGGAAGTTATAGTACCACTGTGCTCAGCCCTTACTAGACACATCATTGAGTACAATGCCCACTTTGGCATGTATGTAACCAGACACTTGCAACAAACAATTAGAATACCCTCATTGAAGAAACCAGGGTATTAATACACTGTCCTACACAGATTACCTTAAGGTCCTATCTCTGTACTCTGTCACCTATTGGTTACTGAGAAGCAGTCTGTGCGTGGCAGGAAAGCCATCCTCAGATCCAGCTCTGATGGATCTCTTGCACATCCAAAAAACAAACATCAGCAGAAATGCTAGATCCAGGGACATGAACTTTGCCTACAACATAAATATAACATAATGGAGAGACTGATATGTGTCTCAAAGGATCCCTGCACTATGAAATAAGTTTCTCATGTTCATGAAGCAAAATTCATCCTTGACCCTATTCAAATGAAGCCTTAATCATTGGATAACAAATTGCAAATTCACCCTCAGTCTGGCCCATGTCTCTCATGGATGGAGGTTGACAGTAAGTAAATGAATCCCCAGATAACATACCACCCCACACAACCTTTAGCTACCTCCTTACTAACACACCCCACCATATAGGCATCCAAGAAACTCAGGCTCTGGGACAAAACTAGGTTGGGTTGCATGGCTAGGCCTGTAAAGACCCTGGTGGTTATTAGCCTTGTGTAAACTTATGAACCTATAAAACTTTCCTCACAAAACTTTCTACTCATTTCCCTCTGAAGCTCACCACATCTGCACTTTCTCTTCTTACCATTACATTCAGAAATCTTTTCCAATTCTACCATCCTCTGCCTAATGTACTTATCCCAGTTTAACAAAGTGTGCCTTTGCTAGTTTTCATAGGCTTGTAGAAGATCCATTATGTAGTACAAAATATTATCCTTTTACTAGAGTTCATGATGTAGTTCAACATTGATTATGCAGGATAAATGCCTTTACTAGTCAACATGATAAATACAATATATAGTCATAAACAAGCTGTACAACAAAAGGAAGAAACAGTTGTAGAAAAGAGGAAAAACCCAGGATTCAAAAAACTCCCTCAACAGCCTCATTAGAAAGCTGAGATCCCTCATAAAATCTTCCAAAGCTAGTTACAAAAACAAAATTGCCAAAGATTCCAAAGACAACCACAAGGCATTCTATAGCTATGTCAAGAATCTAAATGGCAATATGCAGATCTGCTCTGGGCTACAGCAGAATGGCACTAGATATACTGATCCCAAGGATATTGCCAGGATCCTGGCAGATAGATTCAGTGCCAACTTCACCCCCCTCTCACCCCCTAAAGGGCCCATCTCAATACTAAAAGAATGCCAAATTCCAGTAATCACAGTCACTCAGGTAAAAACCGCAAAGCCAAGAATACAGCATCCATGGGACCAAACAACATCCCGGGCTGTGTACTGCATGAACTACAAAATGAACTGGCACCTCACCTATGTGTTATGTTTAATCATAGCCTCACCTCAGGCTTCATGCCCACAGAGTGGTGCATAGCTACAGTCATCCCGCTCCACAAGGGGGGATCCACTTTGGATCCTGGGAACTACAGTCCCATCAGTCTGACAAGCCTGATCTGCAAGGCCATGGAATGTATTATCATGGAATTTATAAACAAAGACTCTGGCAACCTCCAAACACTGGACCCCATCCAGTTTGGGTTCATGAAGGGACGATCTTGCCTCCTGAACCTGATCAACCTCTTTAAATCAGTCTCCAGAGCCATGGACAAGGGTAAGGTGGTTCACACAGCCTACTTGGACCTCGCCAAGGCTTTCAACACTATCCCCCACTCTGGAATGATAGATAAACTTACTAAGCTATGCATTAATCCCTATGTCACTCGATGGGTTGAAAACTGGTTTACTGACAGAACACACACTGTAAAAGTAGCTGACTTCAAATCCATCTCCAGTCGAGTGACAAGTGGTGTATCGCAGGGTTCTGTCCTGGGACTGCTCTTGTATGGTATCTACTTCTATGAAGTACAAGCCAACACTAAGGGACTCTGGCTTACAAAACTCACAGATGACTGCAAGCTGGGAGCCATTATTGAATCCCCAAATGATGTAGATATACTACAAAAGGGCCTTACCTGTGAACTACCACATAGGTGACAGTACACAAAACACTGAAAGTGTGATAAGAAACCTAGGGACACAGGTGGACAGTGGTCTCACCTTTGATAACCACATAGCTACAACAGTTAGAAAATCCTTCTACATGGCACACCTCATCACTAAGGGCTTTTCATCCAGAAAAAAGGAGGTCATTGTCCTTCTGTACTCATCCCCCATTAGACCCATTATAGAATACAATGCCCCATTTGGTATGTACATCACAAGACATCTGCAGCAACTAGAAAAGCCGCAGAAATACCTCACAAAAAGAATCACAGGCCTAAAGCAGATGCCTTATGCTGACCGTCTAAAGAAACTCCAGCTATACTCTGTCGCATATTGCCTACTCAGAGATGATTTTTGCCAAACATACAAGGCCATGTCAAACCCAGAGTTGTTGGACATGCTACACTTAAAGAAATCCCAATCCTTCCGAGCCACATGCTCCAGGGATCTTAACCTTGTCATCATGATGAATAGAACATGCTGGAGGGATAGGTTCCCGACCCAGAGACTCCCCATACTCTGGAATAAGCTGCCCATAGATGTCAAGCAGAGTGCCTCAATGGCCCTCTTCAAGAGGAACCTTGATGATTGGATGAAAGATAGGAAATTTACCCTGGGGATCACATCAGTAGCCCTGCTAGACAGGGTTCCAGGAAAGTAAATATTTGTGGGAAGCAATAGCCAGGGAATCATTATGGCTAGGCTTGTATAGGTCCTAGGGCCGATAGCCTAGTACCTACCTATTAACCTATATGTGTGTGTGTTTTCAGAGGGTGTGGGGTATTGCCATTCAGTTGGGAGGGGCTTGCTAGACCTGATTTTGATCATTGCTGGCGGGTAGTAAATGAAATATGTTTTCTGTCATTTGTAATTCAGCAATGCTTTTGTGAATGAAAATGCACTGATCATTCATGGTGAAGCCTGCCTAGCAGTACAATCTAGTATTCACAAAAAACATTTATTAGCGCAGTAGAATGACTATATCCTTCAGATGGTAGGTTAGTTTATGCCTGATTAAATGAATGCAGCATTTGAAGACAGTATTAGTTCTGAGTGTGCTGGAAATAAGAATGAAGACTGTGTCGTATGCTGCTTCCTTAATACAGTCAAGTTAATTCGGTTTTTAGATGCTAAGGGGGCATCATCAAATTAACATAGTATCTAAAGGTTGAAAGGCAGAGTAGCACTTGTATTAATTCTGTACCACACAGCACAGCCATTTTGCTGTATGATTTTCCCCATTAGTGTATTGGTGTGGTACAATTGATACAGCCTCTACATGCTGTTTTACTGACGTTTTTAATTTCTCCAAGTCTTTTGGGTTTCTAATACCATGATGGGAATGGACCCCATTCCTAAGTCAAAATACGATTAAAGTTCATGAAATTTGTATTGTTTCACTCTTTGATGTTAGCCAAAAGTGCTCTTCGCAGCACCCGCAATGTGCCCAGTAATGACTCCTCCTGCAATTTGTACGGTGTTACATGAACTGGTTACATATCTAAATACGATTGTAAATTATTTTTTATAAGACCAGTTGCTCCTACTACTATTGGAACTGTCTGGGTATCTTTCTTCCACATGGCTCTAGTTTCTGCCTGCAGATCAAGGTATTTTATGACTTTGTGTCTCTCTGTATGCAAGACACTGTAGTCACTAGGTGTGGCAATTTCAATGATCAATGCTACTTTTGTCTTCTTTTCTTGGACCACTATATCTGGTTTTCTAGCATCTATATTTTGGACTCTTGGTATTGGGTGATCCCATGTGATGTAAACTTCATAATTTTCTATTATGTTTCCAGTGTTTTTCAGCCACTTCGATACCATAATGTTTGCACAATCTCCAGTGTAACAATCTAGCCACATTATTATGCCTTTCAGTATACAGTCCCTCTGCCATTAGAGAGTAGCAACCAGCAATAAGGTGTGTGACAGTTTCCAATTCGGTTCCACAAAACCTACATATGTCTGTTTCTCCCACATGTTCAATGGACTTAGTAAACCAGTGTGTATGTAGCCCACTATCTTGGGCTGCCAATATTAACCTTTCATTTCTTGATGCAAATTTACCTCTCCTTAACCATTCCTGCATTCGTTCGTGATCAACATGAGGCTCTTCCAGAAGTTTTCTATACTTGCAACTATATTTATGTTTTTTCCACATTTCTTGCCTTCTCACCTGATCCTTCACCTTATATTCTTTCTTTTGTTTTTTAGCACAGTCAGTTGCTGCCTGTTTTTTATCCACTTCTGGTTTGATTTCCATTCCTGCTTGACATCGATATGTTTCTGCTAAATTAAGCAGAGATGTCATTTTAGATTTATTCTCCTCATGTTTCAAAACTTTTACCACATTTGGATCTTGTGAGGTCAGTAGATATGCGTGGAGTCCCACGATTGTAGATCTATACATGTAATCAATTTCAAGGAGGCCCATCCCTCCTTCAGCACAGGGAATATATAATCTTGGTATACACTGATTTTTATAAATCATTTGGTGCGCATGAAGCATCCTTCTTGTTTTAATATCCAATCTATCCAACACTTTAGGACAGGAAGACCAAATTGATTTATAGCTTGGATCTTGTTCCTAGGTATCAATGCTGTTTTCAGGATTAATTTAAGTCTTCTAAAGTACTCTTTACTAAGCTTTATTTGCATTTGTTCATGTTTTATTGCTGATCCTTCATCAATTCCCAAGTATTTATACACCCCCTCTTGCTCAAGTTCTTTAAATCACATTCTTGTCCCAAACCCAACTGGTGCTGCAATTTTCCTTTTTTAAAGGTTGTTTTTGCACATTTATCAAGACCAAATGACATTCCAACATCATCTGAAAAGGTTTTGACAATCTGCAGCTGTGCTTTCAGTTCCTCATCTGATGAGCTATACAATTTTAAATCATCGACAAAGAGAAGATGAGAAGTCATTAGACTTTGTTGTTTTCTAGAAGCCAAATTATAGCCATGGCCTAAGCTGTTAAGTAAACTGTTAAGTAAACGGGTTAATGGGAAGGCAGAATAGCAAGGGTGACAGAGAGTCACCCTGGAATATCCCCCTTTGAATTTTTATCCCTGCGATAATAATCTGTCCTTTATCATGGCTTAATTGCAAAGTGGTCTGCCACTGTCTCATGGTTACTGTAATGTAGTCAATCAGTGTAGGGTATATATTATACATTTTTAAGCACTCTTTTATCCATGAATGTGGGATACTATCAAATGCTTTTTTGTAGTCAGTCCATGCCATACTTAGGTTCTTCCCCTTCTTACAATTCTCCACTATAACTTTGTTTAACAACAAATGGTCCTGTGTTCCATATGACTTTCTTTTATTGACATTTTGTTCTACTGCCATAATTGAGTTTTCTTCTAAATGACTATAAACTCTGTCGGCATCAATTCCCGTGTATATTTTGTATGTCGTCGGAAGACAAGTTATTAGTCTATAATTTTTAGGGTAGCTTGCAGGTTCACTCTTAAGTAAGAGCATTGTTTTTCCTGTTGTTAACCAGTGCGATGTATGTTCAGGGTGCGCATATAAAGAGTTCTTATTCATGGCTAAATCCTCGTGCAAAGAAATTAATACTTGAAGCCAAAAGTTAGGTACTGCATCTGGGCCTGGGGTTTTCCAGTTAAAGACTTTTCTTAACTTTATTTCAATCTCTCTGGATGTTATTTCATCCCATTTCATATCCTCATAAACTTCTTATTCTTTGCTTTACTTCTTCTGCCCTTTGACAGTTATCACACGATAGCACAAGTCAAATGCTCAAGAACATATTGCTGTGTGCTGGTTTATCATGTCATCCCATGCTTTCTCCTCTGCTGTCATTCCACTCAAAACCTAATACCACCAGTATTCTAGATTGAGAAATGATTGTTTATATTCTACTTCTTTAATGTTCTTATTTTTGCAAACCTGCTTTCATTCATAATTATGTTGGCTGGTAAAATTTTAACTTCTGTCTCTGTTAAGTATACTCCATCCTTGCCAAATGTATGTGCTTTTCTCCTGAAAATGGTGCTGTGTCTGACTTACGAAAGCATTTTACTCAGTTTTAAGTATTTTGTTAGCTATATAATTAGAAATTACTGTTTTATAAGATTTGCTCATATTAATTGTGACTAAGAACAGTTAACTGTATTTTGACATCTACTACACTTCCACTTTTCATAAGCGTGCATTGTTGTCATACCGAGCATTAAGTTCTTTCGTTGTTTGCCTTATACTAGCAGGGGTTAAAAGTGTGGTGATCTTTTAGCTGTTTGACAGAATTTTATTTAATTTATTTATTTTAATTTTATTTTACATTTGTTGACCGGGCTGGTCCAGCTGGATATATTTCCATTTTCAGTAGAGGCCCGGGGAGACAAGCTCCACAGAATTTCTAAAGGCTTCCTAACATCTTCTGCTTTTGCTCAAAGTAGGCATATTACTTGTTTCAGTAGCTTGTTTCCCACTGTTAATATTGTGAACAGTTTCTTATTTATGATCCTAGATATAATGCTTGCTATGTACTATAATTGCTTTGTGTTCAGTTCCAGCTGTTTTCTTTACTTTGATTATCCAGGTCCTGTAATTGATCTGAACAACCTTCTCACTTTTCTACCTCTGATTCATGCAGGCAGCGTTGTTTTTCACTATTGCCTGTAATTTATCTTGGTAGCTCTTCACTGTATCTGACCTGTTTATTTTGTTTCATTTTCATTTCTTTTCTTTTTTTAAGCCTGACTGGACTCTTCTGCTTCACTCTTTCAAGTCTTCCTTCATATGATCCTCCAGGTATGAAACTAACCTCTTGGTTTGCTGCTTTCAGGCAGACTCTTTATCAACCTCATTAGCCTGCAAAGAAGACCTTGTTTTCTAGTTAAATGCTACAAGAATCTTTCCATGCTCCATATTATGGCAGTCTTAAACGAACATTGTATAGGTTCATAGGTGTTTACTAGGCTAATGACCACAGGGGCCTTTTTAAGTCTAGCCATGCATCCCGAATCTCTGACAAGTTCTGATACCCTTGATAAGTATAAGCATGGGTCTGGGAGATGGGCCAGACAATTCATTATGAACTTTTAAAGACATACTACACATTTACCAGTCAGCATGTTACATTGCATAAGCAGAACAGTAGCTTGATACACCCATTCAATGTAGCATGTTATAATACAATCTGCTACTCATTTAATTTTAGACAACCATTGTCCTCCTCCCTATGCAATGGTTACTGCAGCAGTGCATGCCAATGTACAACTGAACAAAGTGTATATTACTGGATCGTGCCACATAGTAATGTGGCTTGTCTTACCTTTAGAACCATTTTTATGTGGTAAGTACTTTCTGTTTTTTTGGGAATGGGAGAGTTCTACCTGTGTACACTGGTGTGCATAGACATGCTAAACCCATTTATATCTGCCCTGAAGTGTGGCATTTCAGTTCCTCTGCTTCTTTTGGAGTCAGATATAGGAATGGGAATACCTATAATGTATACTAGCTGAGGAAGAATACAAGTTCAGTTTTGAAATTACTTACATTGTACAGGCTGGATTCCAAAAGAGACAACCAGCATGGTGGATATCCTCCACTGTGGGGATAATGTATCCTGATCCCTATACTATGACACAGCACCCACAAATGTATACAGATGAGTCAGAGGAGTATTCTAGTGATACATGCTTAACTCCATCAAAATGATGCTCAGCCCATGTCATGCTATACCAGGAGTAAAAAATGCAATTTAGGAACACCCCACATTAATAAATTACATTACCTATTTCTAGTCTAGCCCAACACATTCTCAGCCCACTCCATTTTCAGTTATATCAGTTCAATGGTGTGTGACAATACAGTGACACCTGTATGTCAGCCATAGTGCATGCATACAATACAACAGCTAGGAGCTCACAGTAGATGTGTTCCTGAATACATTTTTAAGATATTTCCATTGTGATAATGTGAGGTAGTGCCAGCTGTGCCAGAGGCAGTAGGCAGTGCATGTGTAACATATGCCAGCATAGCTAGCTGGAGTTTTGTAAAGAATTATATGTCATTTGAATATCAAACTGATTTGTACAGAGTCTTGTGTTAAAATGTATTTGTAAAGTTGCTTGTGTTAAAACTGCATCGAGAGTGGGCCCTGTTGGATAGAAAAGAAATATACATGTATGTCAGACTATATTGTTCTAATTTATGAAATGTATATATTTTAACAGAGGATACTGGAAGGGAAGGGTTTAAGCTAAGCCCAACTAACCTTAAGAAAAATAGCCTGCAATTAAATGACTTGAATTAGGCCATAACGATTTTATCTCACATGTCTGAATGCTGCCAGAAAATAGCTTGTTAGTTTCTGCAGGAAGGGTGGAAGTGTTGGAACTGTTCTGTAATAAACCTTAGCTAAAGTTCTATGTGTGTATTGTGTCACATCAGTGCCAGATCTTCACTCAGTTTCTAGTGAGGGGGTAGTGTGGGAACGACAGAGTCAGCTGACCAGATGTGATGTCATTCTGTAGCCAGCACTGAAATCATATTGAATATTAGTGGGAAACTAGTAAATGGCTTATTTACATCTTTTATGTGATTGGTTAAGAGACAATTTTTAAGAGAACACAAACTCTTGTAGTTTTAAGACTTGAAAAAGGGCCAATACCCAAAAGCACTTGTCTTTTTATTTGTGTAATAGTAACTTATTTTGCTTTATTAAAATATTTGTTTTATGCCTATCTCTGTAGTGGTTTTGGTACTTTGTTTCTATACTTACACACACACACACACACGCGTGCGCACACACACACACACACACACACACACACATACACACACACACACACACACACACACACACATATATATATATATATATATATATATATATATATATATATATATATATATATATATATAATATAGAGCTGTTGATCAACATGATAGATTGAACCACAAATGATAGATCCCAGCATAATATAAACAGCTAACAAATCAAATCTCAATAGGTCACAGAAGGAAAACATCCCTACCATTCACACACTTGAACATTAATACCCACACTTTGTTTTTTTGCTGAACTAAATGTTCAGTGAAAGAAATGTAACCTAGAAATATATGAATGCAAAACAGATACTTTTGTGTGTTGTATGGCACTAGGAACATTGCTGTTTTGAGTTGCAGCCTCCCACTGTTTTACATGGTTGGGGTCCTTTTAATCACATATGAATTAAATGAGAGCCAATTATTCATAATGGAACTGGAATATAGACTATATACCATGTGTGTATCATACTGTAATGTTTCACAAGAGTGCTGAATCTGATCAGACATGTGGTTCAACAAGGCATTACAATGCTTGCAGTCTGTTGTAAATTAAATATGACCTTCCCCATTCGTAGGGCATCCAAATTTACAACTCTTTATATGGCTAAACATTGATTAAAGCTCTGCTCAGCTTAACCTTTCTAAAATAGTTACCTAAAGGTAACAGTACAGCTGAAAATAAGCCATGGCAAGGAGCCCTAACTAGACAGAGACCTTAGGAAGCCACAGCCATTTTTTTAGTGCATAGAAAAGAGACCTAACTAGACAGTTTATTAAGTAGCTGCAGTTTTTGAAAGAGGAAAAAGAAAGGAAGGTAAATTATATTTGCTGCTTCATTCAAGGTATACCATACTGTGTTACAGATTTTATGTTTTATAATTATTGAAAAGATAAACTGCACAGCTACTGCAGCTTCTTTCTTATGATGTTTAACATAAACATTCATCAATCTGATTCTTGACTGGCTAGTAATACCTTAAAAGAGGCAGTGAGTGGATCAGCAGTAGGGTCTATATCAGAAGATCGAAGTTTCAAAACTTTAAATCTGATATGGTCGACACTATATGATCGAAGTCTTGAAACTTTGAATCTTTTAACGGAGATCTCTACATCACGGAAAGGGAAGATTTCCCTTTTCTGCACTGTAGTGTGATCTCGGAGTTGGTATATTTAAGTAGTGGGTGGGTGAAGGTGCCCTTGCCCCCTGCTTAGAATGTTTAAATGGTTTGTTTTTGTAGGTTGTTCTGGTTTATTACATTTTCAATGTTTCAAGACTTCGATTATATGGTGTCGACCATATCAGATTCGAAGTTTTGAAACTTTGATAATGTAATATAGACCCTAGCAGTATCACATATTCGGGTACACTTCCAACAACTTTATGGAGTATGATCCTTGAAGAGACAAGTGTTAGGTGACAAAAAGATAATGAAAACAAGCATGTTCTCAATGCAAAGGATTTCATTCTTACAACACATTTTAATTTTACAGACTTGTGATACACAGTGTCCTAGTTCCAAGTTCCTAAATGACGTCCTGGTCCTGATTGATTGTGCCAATAGAAAACTTGTCCAAGTTATCCCTAACTCCTGTGCATGGTATTTTCGGTTGTGTGCAGCAACAACCCTGAGCTGTATTTCATTCAGTGAACAAGTATATAAAATGGACCAGATCCAGATGCGTCTCACTTGTATGAGTGCTACCTCATATCGTCTGATGTTCAATCCTTCTTACTTGAAGGGTATATTATTTGGTACTGCCCACCTCAGGTGTTGTACTTTGTTGCCCAGTGGCTGCTGGTGGTTCCTCAGGCTTGGCTGGAAACATCCAGTGGTCATTCCATTGCCTAACAAGCACAGTGCCATTCAGCAGTCGGATTTACTGCCACTGTGGTTTTGCTATGAGAGCTATCTAAAATGTACTTATTTATCCTGGTTTTTAATGAAAACCCTTTTGGCCAGTTGCTGCTTCCATCATAATTATATTTTTATTGATTGTAATTATTTGTTTCTATTATTCATCTTATCTGTTGTAATTATGCTATTATTGTTGAAATGTTTAGGTAATGAATTCCTTGTTTTTATTATTTATCTTATCTGTTCTACATTATTTTTATTATTATTGAAGTGCACAGGAGATTAAAGACTATTAAATATGAAACTGAATCTTGACTTCCAGTCAGTGTCTTGGACTGGATTGTGAGACCTACTCTGTTACACTCAGCTTGCATTTATCCTTATTCAGCTTAAGATTTGGTTTGCATGATCGGGGGTGTGTTTTTTTTTCTTGAGGGCTTTCAATAAAAGAAAAAGGTTTGTAAGATGTGACTGTAGGCTCAAATGGAGATGACAAGAAACAAATGTATAAAAGATTAACCTGCCAAACAGTATAGACATGTAACACAAAAGCTGGAGCTAGACATTTAACAAAAAAGCTGATATGCATAAAAGGTGGGAATAATAACTTTTCAAGACAACGATGCTTTCTGTAATGTCTTTAAATGTTAATGATCTCACAGAGATATGCAAAAAGGAAAGAGTAGTGAACGATATTAAAAAATATAAAGTACGACTAGCTAAGCTACGAGAGGCACACTTGGAAAGAACTGAACATGCGACTTTGATAAAGAAAGGTTTTCAGGATGGTTGTTCATTGGAATACCTGGGGCAAAGGAAAAGAGGGGTACTTATATTAATTGCAAGAGGAACTCCAATAGTGACAGAACAGGATAAAAAAAGATAATAATGGTAGATGGGTATTACTAAGGGGCTGCTGGCAAGGGAGGAGGATTACACTGGCTTGTATTTATATTCCACTGAAAACTGCTATAATGGAGCTTATAAAAATTCTGGGAGAAATAATCAGCTTTTGGCAGGAAATATTACTTATAGGTGGGGACTGGAATTTTATTTGCAGCAGTGAAAATGGGACTGGGGGCTCCAGAAGAGAAAATATAACAAAGAAGGGTAGTTTGTTGAAGAAATTTATGAAAATATTTGGCATGGAAGATGTGAATTTAGTATTAGGAGTTCAGAAGTAATTTACATATTATTCCCCAAGATACAAAAATTGGGATAGGCTAGACAGAATTTACATTTCAAAGGAACATGTGTATTTAATTGAATTGAATTGAATTGAAGATTATGCACCAGTAATAACTAAAATAGAAACACAGGTTAATGAAATAAAAATGAGACATTGGCACTTTTCCACCTATCTGTTGAAAAGACAGTAATTTAAGGAATGGGTGGTGGAAATTATTCAATAGCTATTAGAGAAGATAGAAATGTCTTCTGAAAATATAGCTATGGAGTGGGATAAAATTAAAGAGGTGTTTAAAAATAGGGTGGAAAAAAGAAAGGGAGATATGGTTAAGAAGTAACAAGAATTATTTAGAGGGACTGACGAATGTTAAAGCACTGCAGAATAGGGGGAGTCTCACAGTACAAGAAGAGGTGCAACTGCAGAATGCTAATCACAAAATAAGAGATTACCTCGATAATATGCATCAGTTTAGAAAGACTGCTGTTAAGCAACTATTTTTTGACAATAACTCTAGAGCACAAAAGCTTTTAGCACAACGACTCAGGCAACAGAAAGTAGAAAGGGCTGTCTCCAAGCATAGGGAGCCTATAACCAAGGTAGATAACAACAGATCATGTAGACGTATTAGAAATATTTCAGAAATTCTAGAAAAATCTGTATAAAGCAGAGAAATATGGAAATCAAGAAAAGGTACAAATGGAAATGCTTATGTAAGAATTAAATATGCCAAGTTTATAGGTAGATGAGGCTCAATTACTAACAGTTAGGATAGAGTGATGAGATAAAAATGGTGATGTATAACTAATCTACAGGAAAGTCCCTGGGATTAGATGGTATTCTTGTGGAAGTTTGGAAGCTTTGAGGGAAAAACTGATAAATATCTGGAAGGTTTTGTTTAACAATATTTTAAGAAGAGGAGAAGCACCAATATCCTGGAAGAAATCAGTGGTAGTTATAATACCTAAAAGAGGGTAAAGATCCATCAGATCCAGCTTTATACAGGCCCATTTCAATACTAAATCATGATTATAAAGTGTTTATGTCTATAATAGCTAAAGAAATGGCAAAAGTGATCCCAAAATTGATTGATTTGGATCAATGTGGTTTTGTGGAGGGGAGGCAAACATTTGACATTAACAGAACACTGATGATCCAGAGGGAAGCAAAATGTAAGAAAATACCACTGTTGTTATGGGTCTTGATGCACTTGATGCAGAGAAAGCATTTGAGAGAGTAAGCTGGGACTTTATGAGCAGGGCAATGGAAGCCTTTTTATTCCCTGATAAAATTATAAGGTTGATTCGGAGGATATATTGAGAGATCGGATGTGAAAATTAAAGTAGGTGGGGTCATCTCTGATCATTTCTGCTTGAGCAGAGGAACTAGGCAGGGGTGTCTTCTCTCGCCTTTGTTATTTGCATTATGTTTAGAACCATTAGCAAAGAAAATAAGGGACTCAGAAATCCAAGGATATAATTGGTTTAGCAGTCAAGAAAAGATGTCTGTTTTTGCAAATATTTTATACCTGACATGACCAGAAAGGGAAATTACAATGTTGTGGAAAATTTTGAGATAGTTTCCAATCTTTTCTGGATACAAAATTAATGCAGCTAAAACAAAGGCAATAGTGGTAAATTATGTACCTACACATGACTTGGTTCCGCAATATCCATATTTATGGGGACATGATAAAATGAAGTATTTAGGATAATGGATTAAAATGATTGATGCCAGTGTGGCAGCTAAGGATATGTGGGAAGAGACTAAACAAAAGATAATACAAAAACTGAGAAAATGGAAGCTCTGTTATATGGATACTGATAGTAAGATACAAGTGGGTAAAATGTTTTCAGTCCCTTTAGTCTTGTACACAGGTCAGGCATATTTTTATCAACTAGAGGAGAAGTTGTGGATAGCAATTAATAAAGAGCTGAAGTTTTTTTATCTGGGAGGGGAAGACAGCAAGAGTCAAGTGGGATAAGCTGCTTCTTCCAATAGAACAGGGCAGACTGGGATTACCTGATTTGAAGGGATATTTTAGAGCAACACAGCTAAGGCTCCTATACATAGCACAGGCAGAAAATTTTAATTCTAATTGGAAAGGGATGATGATGATGATGATGATGAAACTGGGGGGGGGGCTCAAGAAACAAAGAGATACTAGGATTTTGGATACAGACCTTTAAGGAGAAAAACAATAATCATACAGAATATTATATTCATAGAATTAAGCCAACATGGTAATTGAGAATGGAGATTCTGCCAATAGAGATGACTGCAATTAGGGATGCAGACAATAGCCAAGAGGGGCCTGGCTTTTATTGGAGAAAAATGGCAAAGAAACCAATGTATTGGTAGCAAATAACTAGAGAGGGAAAGGTAATAGAATGGGAAGATGCCAGGAATTTATTTGTACTGCACGTTAGAGATTGACCTCCCTATCAAGGATTGATATCAGAGTATAGGTAAGGAGAAAGAAATGGGGGGTCCTAAGTGAAGGACCAGCCCTGGGTGTGTTTTTAATAGAATATAGAACATAAGCTACAATTAAAAAAAAGGAATAATTAGTAGAGCATATAAAATATTGTACAATATCTATAAGAACCAATCAGTGGAGGTTAAAAAGGATTGAGAAAAAAGACCGGATAAGGAATTCACAAAGAAACAATGGGGGGGGGGGTATATGTATATCTCCCAAATATGCAACAAAATATAGAAGACTTAAGATCTTTGCTTGGAAATGTTTACATAGGTATTTTTACACTCCAAGTAGACTTCAAAAACATTTTCTGCAGGTAGACAGCAAATGTTGAGCTATGATGGGGATGAAAGAGGTAACTGGGGACATATTTATTGGGAGTGTAAAGAGTTGGCAGACTTTAAAGATTCCCTGTAGATTGCTTTGTCAAAGATACTGAGTGAGCAAATTGTTATAATTAAGGAAATGCTTTTTTTGAGCTGTGATACAGAATCAGAATTGCCTAGACATAGTAAGGCCTTGCTCAATCAAATTATGATGGCTGCAAAAAAAGCAATTATTAGAAAATGGAAATCAAAGTCTAAACCAACCGTACTAGAAGTATTTACTATTTTAACAGAGATAAAACAACTGGAATTGGGATCAATAGAAAAGGGTAGGAGCAAGTTACATAGGAAAAATTGAAATTGTGGGAATAATACATGCAGAGGAGGAATGAGGTTTAAAAGAAGGCAGGATTTGAATGAGCTATGTAATGAATGACTGGAAAAGTGATGTATAATGTTTGCAACTACAATTGTGTCAATGTGAGTTGTAATGTATAATGTTTGCAACTAAAATTGTATTAGGAAAGTTTGTTTTCATTTATATAAATGTATGATTGCCTGTGTCATATGTGATAATTTTTTAAAGATGCTTCTTGTTTAAAAAATAAAAATGGTTTGCGTGCAGCTTCCATCACTATTCTTGTTTTCATGTCATGCTTCTCTTAAGTAGTTTCCCAAACAATTACAACATTCACTGACATCTCAGCACATCCAGGCTACTCATAAGTGCTTTGAGCTTGTACATTTATTGTGGTATATTATTATGGCAATGAAGATCCCAAATGTTAGTGTCACTGTCTGGAAAGAATATATGATATATAATGTGTCAAAAGTATGTATTGTTGATCTGGTACCATCTAGCTTCACCTGCAGAATCCTGGTGATGCATCTGCTTTACCAAAGTTCTGGAAATTAGCACATGGTGATATTATGTCCTCATGTGTAGGGAGTATGTATTGCTTTTCTTTTGGTTGCTCTGTTCAGGACTCAAACATTTAATCTAATTTTCATTATCCTAATCTTCTTTAGACATACACAAGGTAGTTGAATCATTCTTTGGCTTTTCAATTTTTCTCTTGCTCACATGTTTACCATCCTGTCAAATTCTGCTTTCAGTGGTCTTCAACGTGAGAATGGTGCATTGTTATTTAAATGATTGATGGGAGGCATGAATTTATGAATCAAATAATATCAATCCCTGGTAAACAAAGAAGTCATTTAAACAAGTTGCTGTGTTCTTTCATAAGGCCATCTTATTCAGAATTAGTCCGGCTTTCAGTGACTAGGGCTCACTCCTCCAGGTTCAGTCTCTCATAAGCAGTCAAGCCCAGTAATATTTGCACTTCCATTGGTACACCATGCATGACAGTGTGTATACAGTGTTTTTATTGGTCAGTTATGCTATGGATTTTACTTTAACTGGAATATCAGTACCAATAACCTTTATTCATGCATTATTTAACTTTGGTTTTGGCTTAACTTCATAAGAAAAGTCTCTCAATCCATATCTCTCTGCTCTCCACTATCAGATTTAAACAGAATAGTGTTGTCAGACACTTGCAAAGCAGTAACTCAGTCTGTTTCTTTTTCACCATTCTGTGATTTGCTTCTTCATAAAACCCTTACATTCTCAGTCACAACATTCACTTTATTTTTCTTGTTTCCTACAGTGACATGTAGAATGGCCACTATTACTACACTTGCTACAGGTTTTCACTTATAGGTTCATAGGTTCATAGGTTGGTACTAGGCTATCAGCCCTAGGGCCTATGCAAGCCTAGCCATAACAATTCCCTGGATATTTCTTCCCACAATATTTACTTCTCTGGACCCCTATCTAGGAGGGTGACTGACATGATCCCCCGGGTGAATTTCCTATACCCATCCAATCATCAAGGTTCCTTTTGAAGAGGGCCAAGGAGGCACTCTGCTTGACATGTATGGGTAGTCTATTCCAGAGTATGGGCAGTCTCTGGATCAGGAACCTATCCCTCCAGCATGTTTTGTTCATTGTGATGACAAGGTTTAGATCCCTGGAGCATGTGGCTCTGAGGGATTGGGAGTTCTTTAAGTGGAGCATCTCCAACAGCTCAGGGTTTGACATGGCCTTGTATGTTAAGCAGAGATCGCCTCTGAGTAGACGATATGCCACAGAGTATAGCTGGAGTTTTTTTTGGCGGTCAGCATATGGCATCTGCTTTAGGCCTGTGATATTTTTAGTGAGGTATTTCTGTGGCCTTTCCAGCTGTTGCAGATGTCTTGTGAGGTACATACCAAACTGTGCATTATACTCTATAATGGGTCTAATGAGGGATGAGTACAGTGGGACAACAACCTCCTTTTTTCTGGATGAAAAGCCCTTAGTAATGAGGTGTGCCACATAGAAGGATTTCCTGACTGTTGTGGTGATGTGGTTATCGAAAGTGAGACCACTGTCCACCTGTGTCCCTAAGTCTCTCATCACACTTTCAGTGTTTAGTGTCCTGCCACCTATGTGGTAATTCATGGGTGCATGTTTTTTTTTCCAAAGGGGATAACTATACATTTCTTGGCATTAAGCTTGAGCCCATGGCTCTGGCACCAGGCATCTGTTTCTTTAAGGCCCTTTTGTACAATATCCACATAATTTGGGGATTCAATAATGGCTCCCATTTTGCAGTCATCTTTGAACTTTGTTAGCCAGAGTCTCTTAGTGTTGGCCTGTACTTCAGAGAAGTAGATGCCAAACAAGAGTGATCCCAGGACTGAACCCTGAGGTACTCCATTTGTCACTTGTCTGGAGCTGGATTTGGAGTCAGCTACTTTTAGAGTCTGGGTTCTGTCAGTAAGCCAGTTGGCAACCCATCGAGTGACATAGGGATTTATGCCCAGCTTAGTAAGTTTATCTATGATTCCAGAGTGGGAGGTGGTGTCGAAGGCCTTGGTGAGGTCCAGATAGGCTGTGTGGACCGCCTTACTCTCATCCACAGCTCTGGAGACTGATTCGAAGAAGTCAATCAGATTCAGGAGAAAAGATCGGCCCTTCACAAACCCAGACTGGGTGGGGTCCGGTGTTTGAAGGTTGCCAATGTCTTTGTTTATAAGTTCCATGATAATGCGTTCCATGCCCTTGCAGATCAGTCTTGTTAGACTGATGGGACGGTAGTTCCCAGGATCCAATGTGGATCTTCCCTTGTGGAGCAGGATAACTGTAGCTGTGCGCCACTCAGTGGGCACGAAGCCTGAGGTGAGGCTACGATTAAACATGACACTTAGATGATGTGCCAGTTCATTTTGTAGTTAATGTAGTACTCAGCCTGGGATGTCATCTGGTCCCATGGATGCTGTATTCTTAGCTTTGGAGAGTGTGGTTTCTACCTGTGTGGCCGTGATTATCGGAATTTGGCAATCTTTTGGTATTGAGATAGGCCCTTTAGGGGGTGAGAGGGGGTGACGTTGGCACTAAATCGATCTGCCAAGATATTGACAATATCCTTGGGATAGGGTATTTAATGCCATTCTGTTGTAGCTCAGAGCAGATCTGAGCATTGCCATTTAGATTCTTGACATAAGTATAGAATGCCTTGTGGTTGTCTTTGGAATCTTTGGCAATTTTATTTTCGTAACTAGCTTTTGAGGATTTTATGAGGGATCTCAGCTTCTTACTGAGGCTGGTGAGGGAGATTTTTGCATCCTGGGATTTTCCTCTTTTCTGCAACAGTTTCTTCCTTCTGTTGTATAGTTTGTTTATAGCAGGGTACCATGCATCTTGGTTCTGTTTGGGATGGCCACAATTCATGCACGAGTGGATGTGCTCATACAGTGCCTTAGTGTCGGATTCTGCAGTCGAACTTCCAGATCCCGTCTGCGTGGGTGTTGTGAAGTTTGTCACTTCTGACTTCAGTAGCATGAAGTTGGCTTTGGAGAAGTTTGTTAAGAAGGTTTCCTTACTGGGGGGTGGGGTGGGATGTGGATGTCAAAGGTGATTTGCTTATGGTCAGACCTGACTAATAAGGGGGTGACCACTGGTGTGGAGCATCTATCTCTCATGTTGGTAATGACCAGGTCTAGGATATTGGAGCCCCTGGTGGGACAATGAATTAGTTGATCCAGGGCGTTGGAATTTATGAATTCCAAGAACCGTTGGGAAAAGGAGTTGGTACCTGAGTAGTTTTCCCAATTAATGGCAGGGTAGCTGAAATCACCCAGTATTTGGGTGTTTGGTTGTATCTTAATATTTTCCAGCATGTTTAGAAAGGTGTAGTGAGAATCTTGGGGCATGGTGGGGGAGCTGTAGCAAGCTACAATTTGGATTGCAGTCTTACCTACTGTTAGTTGCACCTGGAGAATTTCAGATGAATTGTGTTGGACAACTAGCCTGGAGGTGTGAATATCCTTGGTGAATATGGACACTCCTCCACCTTTAGTGTTTTGGTCTTGGTTTGGCCAAAAAGTGTGGTAAGAATTGTAGCCTGGTATTTCAGGGGTCCTCTCTGGAGCCTTGAACCAGGTCTCAGTTACTGCACAGATATCAATGTTCTCCATTTTTAGAAGTGCCTCGAGAGAGTGCATTTTGAGGTTTAGACTTCTAGCATTGAGTAGCATTACCTTCAGAGTTTGCATGCCTGTATCTGTTATGGTGGTGGTTTTAGCCTTTGAACCTTGTCTAGAAAAGGCACTATAGGTGTGGCAAGAGCTTTAGCCAGTAACCTGAATCACAGGGCTGACAGGTGCAGATCATCTCTGGCAAAGCATCGTGGTTTGTCGATCATGTCTTCCCCTTTGAATGACACCAGAAGCTTAGCCAATTGTTGAAGTCAATCATTTTGTCCTTATACTGTAGTATCATTCTGGGTGAAGGCAGGATGCTACTCAGGGCTAGGGTCATACCTGCCTAGGTCACATGATCCAAAAGCTCTTCCATGTCTCTTTTCATGTAGTCCAGGGAGGTACGTCTCAAGTCATTCACTCCAGCATGGACAATGACAGAGTCGTATTTGTACTTGTTGTGGAGTGACTTGAGTGCATGCGTTATGTGGCGGATCCTGGCACCTGACAGGCAGCTGACTGTAATTTTCTCCTTGTTCAGCCTGGTGAGTGGGACATTGGCATGCCTGACTTTAGAGTCACCTATGACTAAAGTGTTGGGTACATTGTCTTGCCTTAGGGGCTGTTGTTGGATGGCACACTGGTGTTGTGAGCTATGTGCCACTTTGGTTGTGACTGGTGTTTGCATTTCGGCTTCGGAGGTCCTTGTTGCTTGGGCAGGTTAATGTTAAGGGCCTCCGCATATGTGGGTTTAGTGTTGCTATGTGTGGGTGTTGATGGTGTGGGTTTTGAAGGGCTATGAGTTGCTTGAGGTGTAATGCAGGTGTTAACCTTCTCCTCTTGACTGTCTAGCACAATCTTGGCCGGAGAGAGCTTTGCTTCCAGTTTGGCTATGTAAGTGCATCTCTCGCTGGTTGTGGTGTTGGGTGGTAGGAGGAGAGCATTGTCTGTCTGTGTACATGAGGCAGTTGCCACACTGCCCCAGTATGCCCAGATCCACCAGGTGGACAGGAAAAATCACCGGAAGCTGACCCTTGGACATGCCTGTTTAGGTACTTTTTTGTAAAGTTTAAGATCTGTTTTCCCTTACCTTTGCAAGGTACTTTGCAATTATAGGCTGTTTAGTGCCTATGATTAATTTCTCCTTATTGACAAGGAGAGCTGAGTGCTTGAATCAGTTTCAGGCTTCCTAGTGCTTTCTTGTAAAGTTTAAGAGCTGTTTTCCCTTACCTTTGCATGGTACTTTGTAATTATAAGCTGTTTAGTGCCTATGATTAATTTCTCCTTACTGACTAGGAAAGCTGAGTGCTTGAATCAGTTTCAGGCTTCCTAGTGCTTTCCAGCAGGTTCTAGAGCAAGTGCTAGTCACAGGGGTTCAGATTTTAGTGCTACTACTGAGAAACCAGCTAGTTCTAAGGGAAAATTTGAAGAGCAGACTTTCTGGCACTTGGAATAGTTTAACTGTAGCCTCACAGTGCTGCACGATGTGAAAAATGTGCAAACACATGCGTTTTTAAGCCAGAAAGTTGAAAGGGATAGAAATCAGCCCAAAAAGGCTAATAAAATTACAATTTCAGAGCTGGAAACCACTCCTCTAGTGTTAGATAGGCAGTACAATGCTCACCAGTCCCACTGGTAAGCAGTAGTACTTCCCTCTACAACAGCAAGGTCTGGATAGCTCTGAGCACAGAAAATAAAGTCCTGAGACAAGCAAAGCCTGTGATATGGACTGGCTAGAAAAGGTGGGAAACGAGCAAACAAGATAGTATTTATTTTTCTTGAAACAGGCTAAACAATGCAATAATACAGTAAATAAACACAGAAAAAGGATAACACACTTGAGTGTGTAGTCCTAAACAGTAAATGCAATTAAAACTCTACAAAATTAGCAATTTAAAACGTTTTAAATGAAGCAAGGCAAGTGCACAACTGAAAAACGATTTGAGAGTCAGTAACACAGCAGAATAAGTAGCTAGTCTACATATACAGAGAAGTCTATATATACAGAAAAGCAGCTAAAACACACAACCACTTCAGATGCAGTGCAACCTAGAGCACTTGAGTTGTAGCAATATTAAGGCAATTACAGTTATAATAAATGCTCTAAAATATACTCTATAGTTCCAAAATGTTTGAGAAGCACAATCAGAACACAAGGAGATTCAGGCAAAATTTTTTTTTTTTTTTTTACAAAAACACAAAAGAACCAGCCCCCACTAGCTAGCAGCCAATTAACACAATCTAGCCAAGGTAAAGAAAGGCTTCAGCTAATTCAGGATGGCCTGTTCATGTGCTTTGAACAATCACTGTATAAACAAACAAGCCCAGAGCCAGCAATTCTGAACTAGGACAATTCTAAAGCATTAGCCTACAGACAGTAAGCACTACAGAAAGCCAGAAAATGGAAGTTTTTAAACAGATAAAGGAGCAATGAGACTCTACAGAATGCTTTTTAACTGCAAACAAATCAGTTACCCGTGCAGATTAGTTAATAGCAATAAAAATACACTCAAAAACTATGCAGCAGGCAATAAAAAGTGCTATATATAAATTGCTAGAAACAATAATCAGTATAAATAATCGAAAAAACAGGATACTTATATATCTCAGCTAAGAGTTGTAGCCAACACCTCTCATCCACTCTGCTCAGTGTGTATAGACAGAAACCCTCTCAAAGTTAGGGCTTAAATACCAGAAGATACAACCTTAGACAACTTTTTTTTTTTTACAAAAACACAAAAGAACCAGCCCCCACTACTTAGCAGCCAATTAACACAATCTAGCCAAGGTAAAGAAAGGCTTCAGTTAATTCAAGATGGCCTGTTCATGTTCTTTGAACAATCATTGTATAAACAAACAAGCCCAGAGCCAGCAATTCTGAACTAGGATAATTCTAAAGCATTAGCCTACAGACAGTAAGCACTACAGAAAGCCACATAATGAAAGTTTTTAAACAGATAAAGGAGCAATGAGACTCTACAGAATGCTTTTTTAACTGCAAACAAATCAGTTACACATGCAGATTAGTTAATAGCAATAAAATACACTCAAAAACTATGCAGTAGGCAATAAAAAGTGCTATATATAAATTGCTAGAAACAATAATCAGTATAAATAATCGAAAAAAAACAGGATACTTATATATCTCAGATCAGAGTTGTAGTCAACGCCCCTCCTCCACTCTGCTCAGTGTGTATAGACAGAAACCCTCTCAAAGTTAGGGCTTAAATACCAGAAGAGACAACCTTAGACAACTTTTTTTTTTTTTACAAAAACACAAAAGAACCAGCCCCCACCAGCTAGCAGCCAATTAACACTATCTAGCCAAGGTAAAGAAAGGCTTCAGGCCAGATGCTGTCTTATAGGTTCACAGATGTTTACAAGGCTAATAACCACAAGGCCTTTTTAAGCCTAGCCATGCATCCCAAATCTCTGACAAGTTCTGGTACCCTTTATAAGTCGGCTTGGGAGGTGAAACATTTACAAATAGGGTCCTAGGAGATGAACCATTTACAGGCTGCCTGTGTCCATTAGAGACATAGGTGCCAAAGCAGGAATGGATTTCCTGTTCCCCATCCAACTGTCCAAGTTGCAATAGAATTGGGTTAGGGAGGAACTCTGCTTCACATGGATGGGGAGCCTGTTCCAGGAAGGTGTAATGTCTGGAATAAGTACCTGTCTCTCCGGCATGTCCTATTTATATGACAAGCAAGGTTTAAGTCTTTAGAAGGGATAGTTCTGGTGCTGTTTATTTTGTGGATATGCAGGAGGTCCATCAGAGAGAGGTCTGACAATGCCTTGTATACTAGGCATACATCTCCCCTCATCAGACTGTAGGAGATAGAATACAGGGATAAGGCATTGAGGTGGTATGCATAGGATATGTTACTTACACCCTGCATTCCTTTAGTGAAGAACCTCTGTGGATGTTTCAATTGTTGGCTATGCCTGGTTAGGTACATACCAAAGGGTGCATTGTACTCAATGATAGGTCTGATGAATGGTGTATACAGTGGTACAATGACTTCCTTGGATCTAGATGCCATACCTTTGTTTATAAGTGCACAGCATAGAATGATTTCCTCACTACCACAGACAAGTGATGGTCAAAAGCTAGATTACTGTTTATGTGTGTGTCCCCAAGTCTCTGACTATTGGTTCAACTCACAGGGGTATGTTGTCAATATGATATTTATCAGGGGGGATGACTTCCTGAAGGACACTATTATGCATTTGATGGCATTTAGTTTTAGTCTGTGGCAGCCCTTACTGTAGAAAATTTGTGTATGTGAATGATTCAATGACAGCTCCTAATTTGCAATTATCAACAAATTTAGTCAACCAGAGACCATTAACATTGGTCTTGACTTCAAAGAATTAAATGCCAAAAAGGAGCAGTCCCCGGACCAATCCCTGAGGGACTCAGCTTGTGACTTGCTTCTTTTGTATAGGAGAAATCCCCAATTCTAACTTCCTGGGTCCTGTCTGTGAGCCAGTTGGCTATCCACTGGGTGGCATAAGGGTTTGTACCAAACCTCTTAAGTTTGTCAACAATGCCCAAGTGGGGTATTGCATCAATTGCCTTGGCCAGTTCAAGGTAAGGAGTGTAAAACATTTTGCCCTCATCCATTGCTTTGGTGACCTTCTCAAAGAAGTCCATCAGGTTGAGTAGGCATGAGTTGCCCTTGATGAAACCAAAGTGGTTTGGGTCCAATGTCTAGAGGTTTCCTTTGTCATTATTGATCATTTCCATGATAATTCTTTCCATGGCTTTATATATGAGACTAGTGAGATTTATGGGTCTGTAGTTTTCAGGGTCTGTAGATGGCCCACCTTTGTGCAGAGGGGTGACTGTTACTGTTCTCCATTTAAGAGCCATGAAACCTGTTTGGAGGCTATAGTTAAATAGCAATTCCAGACAGCTTGATAGGTCATGTTTTATTTTATTTAGAAAGCATCCTGGGATACTGTCTGGACCTATTAATGCAGTGTTCTTGGCCTTAGAGAGAGTATTAAGGATCTGTTCCCTAGTGATAGCAGGGAGAGTTATAGTTGATGCTATTTCCTGAGGGAAGGTTGAGGGGGAGAGCAGGGTAAAGTTGGAACTGAATTTGTCAGTCAGTAGGTTTGCTGTATCTTCTGGCTCCATATAGGTTGTTACATTTACAATGAGCTTTGCACACAAATATACATTGCCTTTGAGGTTGTGGACATAGCTAAAGAATGCTTTGTGGTTTTCCTTGGCCTGGGGAGGCCAAATTTACCTCAAATTTGGCTTTGGCAGACTTTATTTGTCCTCTGAGTTGTTGCTTGTTCAATGTGATGACAGTGCTTTTATCATGCAGGGTGCTGCACCTCCTAATTTTTGCCATGATTTTTGTCCTTCTGTTATACAGCCTACTAATGTTGTGATTCCACCAGGGTGGCTTGTTTTTTGAGTTAGTTCTGTACTTTTTTCTTGTGGGTAGAGCTGCATCTATGCAGCTATTAACATGCTTATATAGGGTTTCTATGAAAAGTTCTGCATAGGCAGCAGTGTTCTCAGGGCTTATGCAGGCTTGAAATTCTGCTATGCTATTGCTTAATAGTAGGAAGTTCGACTCAGAGGAGTTCATGAATACTGCAGGATTAGATGTGGTTCCAGGTTTTGTTTTTACTTCAATGGAGACCATTTTGTGGTCTGACCTTACCAGAAAAGACATTACACTAGGGGATGTGGAGCACTCTCCCATAATATCACTTAACAGTAGGAAGTTTGGTTCAGAGGAGTTCATGAATATTCCAGGATTAGCTGTGGTTCCAGGTTTTGTTTTTACTTCAGTGGAGACCATTTTGTGGTCAGACCTTACCAGAAAAGACATTACACTAGGGGGTGTGCAGCACTCTCCCATAATAGTGAGGACCAGATCCTGTATGGTTGCACCCCTGGCTGGTGTATTGACAGTCTGGTCCAGGGAGTTTGTGTTTACAAAATCCAGAAATCTCTATGCCTGTACATTTGTTGTCCCATATGATTCCCAGTTAATAGTGGGGTAATTAAAGTGACCTATCAATATGGTACTGGGTTAGATATTGAGTGTTTGCAATAAATTTAAATGCATGGTATGGGTTTCCTGGTCATAGAGGGTGACATAGAGTTTGCAAGGAAGTGGTACTGGTTTTTGCCTATGGTGATTTGAACAAGGAGAAGTTCAAGTGCATTGTTCTGACTGATCAGCCTTAATGTATATTCACTTTTGATGTAAATCGAGACACCTCCACCTTTAGTCCCTGTCTGTGCAGTAGCTGGTCTAAATGTGTGGAAGGCATTATAACCTTGCACTGTTGGTGTGCTGTCTGTGGCTTTAAACCATGTCTTAGTGACTGCACAGATGTCAGCATTCTCTAGGGTGAAGAGAGCTTCTAGGGAGTGGAGTTTTCTGTTTAGACTTCTAGCATTGAGCAGTAACACCTTTAGATTTTTTTGGTTTTGATTTGCTATGTTGGAAGTATTTTCAGTTTGTCATTGCCTAAAAAAGGCAGTATGGGGGAGGCCAATGTTTTAGCTAATATTCAAAAACCTAGAGGGGAGAGGTGCAGGCCATCCCTGGCAAAGCTGAGTGGTTTGTTGACCATCTCCTTATATGCTGACAAATATTGCACCCCCTTAGAATGACACCAGAAACTAAGCCAATTATTAAGGTCAGTCATCTTTTGTTAGTATTGTGGCATCATCCTTGGAGAAGGTAAAATGCTGCTTCGTGCTAGGCTCATACCAGCCTGGGACACATATTCTGAGAGCTCCATTATGTCTCTCTTCATATAGGAAGGGAGGTACATCTCAGGTCATTTACACCCACATGGACTATGACTGAGTAATACTGTTACTTGTGGTCCAATGATCTGAGTGCATGTGTAATGTAGTGGATCCTGGCCCCTGATAAGCAACTGACTGTAACTTTCACCTTACTCAGTCTGATGAGAGGGACATCAGTGTATTTCAAAATGGAGTCTTCAATGACCAGAATATTGGATTGTGTGGTGGCTTGCCTTATGGTCTTAGAAGCAGAGGCTCCATGAGATGTGGATGTATGTGTTGATGTGGGTGTTGTTTTGAAAGAGTGCATGTGGGACTGCTGAGGGTGTTTGTTATGTGCACTTCAATCTAGGAGGTCTTTGGGGTTTATGAAGGTTACATTTAAGTGCATCAGCATATGTGGGTCTATGTCTCTGCTTTGAATTGTGTGTGATTGATGCAGTGTGTGTACTGCTGACAACCTTATTGACTTTAGGAATGTTTTTATGTGAGAGCTTTGCCTCCAGCAAGATTGTGTAAACACATCTCTCACATACCATATGGGTTTATTTGAAAATTGACTGGCTGTCATTAAACATGAAGCAATTTCTACATTGCCTCAGGATGCCCATATCAACTAAGCCTGTGATAGAGATAATGAGAAATATGAAAAAAAGAACTCTTGCTGGGTAAAGCACCTTCAAATAAGATAAAAAACAAAATGTAAAAACATAAGAAGGTGCTCCAAGGGCCAAAATCTTCCAGTAAGATGGTAGAAGTAGATAAATAGATAAAACACAGGTTTATTAGTATACAACATGAAACTACTGTAGTATGTTAGCTTTAAAATACTTCTAACTTCATCAGACATCCTTTAAAACCAAAAACCATCTGTTTAAATAGAAAGTTTTATCGTATTTAAAGATAAATTTTTCTTTGATACTAGCTATGGATAAACTTAATAACCGCTGTGTTCTCATCTACTGTTCTTTATCTTTTTATTCTAGGAAGAAACCCTACTAATGCCAATCTTATGTTTTTTTACAGAGATAATGAGAAAGTTCATATCCATGGCAACAGCCCTTTTTTAATGATTACTTTATATTCTCAATCCAACTCTCTAATGTCCGGAGTATCCGGTTTGCAACTCTGGGGGCAGTGCTTGTCACTGCATACTAGTTGTTCTGTGTGCAGCTAGGTACTGGCAAAATTTCAATGGTGCTTTTACAGGAAAAATGTAAACTCAAGTTGTCTGTAGCTATACAGGACACTACCAAATGCTTGAGGGAAACTAATTATTAATAGAGCCTGATGATTTATGGATGAACTATTTAAGCAGTTCTTACTGAGAAGAAAGAATTAGCTTGTCAAGAATGATGAAAAGTGGGGATTCTCCTAGATGGCTACGGCCTGACTACTACTACTGTTGATCTCACCTCAACTTCACTGTGCTGGGATACAATGCTCCTTTGCTTCTTCTCTCACCAGAAGCAAAGCACCGACCCCAAGATGAGAAGCAAGCCACAGCCTGTTTGGTGATTTACAGTCTTGTCCCAGATGATGTAAGGATCTCTAGGTTTGTTGTAGCCTTTCCCTGGTAGATGCCTTCAATAGCAACCAGACCAATCAGGAAGATCAAGCACAGACACTCAATTCACAACCAGAAACAGTCAGGAATCTATGCTTTCTGCTCCTTCTCTTGCCAGGAGAAAATATAAACACAAATTCTAAACTGGCACCTATGAAGCAGTTATTAGCCTTTCCAGAGATCAGCAGTCTCCAGGAAATAATGTCCTTATGCTCCTTCTCTTGCCAGGAGCAAAATGGAAGTACTGATTCCAAAATGACTACTGAGATGCAGAATGTGGGCTCTCCAGTAATTGGTTGTCTTGCAGTAGATGTTACAGATTTTAAATGTAAGATGGAAAATGTGTTAATATTTTAACAGCTGCAGTGTGCACTAATCAATTAGATATGAGAGAGAGGGTAACAACATTTGGCTATCTAAGTGGATAGCCAATAATTTTAAAAGAGGAAGATAGATGGAAGGGGTGGGCACTTTGTATTCTGGTTTTATGGAATACTGTGGGATAGCCAATAAATTTAAAGAGCTGAAGGGGAGTGATTTCACAAAATTATAATTTTGTGCTTACTCAGTATCCAATGAAAGAGGAGATATGTGGTCAAATTAACACAAGGGGCAGGTAACTAGAAAGACAGTGGAGTTTAAAAATACAACAGCACTGTGTGACTCACAGTAGACACAGTGGTCTCTTTCCTAGGGGAATGCATTTCAAAGCAATCAAATTTCTTACAATTTTTACCATCTGACAGGTTTCTGTCTTATGCTGTCCAGCTTGGTTTCTTCACTTCAGACTTTTTCACTGCTCCTCATTTTTGGGATATGTTTTGCCTCCTGCTGTATCATCTTACATAGGTTCCTAGGTTTATAGGAGGTTACTAGGCTATCACCCTTACAAGCCTAGCCATGTTAATCCCTAGTTGCCCAAATGTCCTTGGTTAGATGGGCATAATTCATAGAGCGAGTCTATGATGTTAATCCCGAGTTAGCCCAATTGTCCTTGTTAGATGGATGTAATTTGCAGGGCGGGTCTATGATCAACACTGACTACCCCCGTCCATGAGGTACATGGGTGCCACCTCCAGGGTGAATTTGTGGTTTTCCATCCATTTGTCTAGGTTGTGCTTGAATAGGGTCAGTGAGGAAGCTCTGCTTCACATGAAATGGAAGTTTTTTCCAGACGAGCAGCAATCTCTGGGAGACATATCTTCTCTCCAGCATGTTCTGTTAATGTCACAGGCTAGGTTAAGATCCCTAGAGCAAGTGACTCATGCCATTTAACTTACGGATATGCAACATTTTCATCAGGACAGGGTCAGAGACTGCCCTGTAGGCCAGGTACAATTCGCCTCTCACCATCCTATATGATACAGAGTACAGTGACAGGGCTTTCAGTCTGTCCATGTATGTTATTTTTTGGAGGCCCTGTATTTTCTTGGTGAGAAACCTCTGTGGTCTCTCTGGCTATTGCATGTGTCTGGTGAGGTACATGCAAAAGGGAGCATTGTACTTTATTAATGGTCTGAGGAGGGTAAAGTACAATGGAGTTATAACATCCTTAGACCTGGATGCGATGCCGTTACTTATGAGATGCCAACATAGAAGGCTTTTCTTACCACTGTGGAAACTTGGTGGTTAAAGTTCAGATTGCTATTTACCTGTGTTCCCAGATCTTGTACCACAGGGTTTGAACTTGGGGGAGGGGTGCTGAAATACTGTAATTAGCAGGCAATTCTACTTTGCCAAAGGGGATAATAATACACTTCTTTGCATTTAGTTTTAGACTGTGGCTTTGGCATCAATCATTTTTCTGTGTTAGACCCTCCTGTAATATGCTAACATTGTTGGAGAACTCAATGATTGCACCCAATTTGAAATCATTAGTGAACTTGGTAAGCCAAAGGCCATCTACTTTAGCCTGGACATCTGAGAAATAGATTCCAAACAGTAAAGGGTCCAGCACAGGTCCTTATGGTAAGCCACTGGTGATGGATCTACTGGTAGAGGTGGAGTCATCAACTTTGCCAGTATGTGTTCTTTCAGTGAGCCAACTGGCTACCCATCTAGTGATGTAAGGGTTAATCCCCATCTGGGAGAGTTTCTCAATGATACCTAAGTGAGAGACTGTGTCAAAAGCCTTGGCTACATCAAGATAGGCAGTATGCACTGTCTTACCTTTATCCAGGGCTTTGGTGACTTTCTTGAAGAAGTCATCTAAGTTTAATAAGTATGATTTACCCTTAACAAAGCCAAATTGGGTTGGGTCTAGAGTTTAAAGGTCACCTATATCCTTATTGATAAGGTCCATGATGCTTTTTTTCCATGGCCTTGCAGGTGAGGCTGGTAAGACCTATGAGCCTATAGTTCCCAGCATCAGTTGATGGCCCCACTTTGTGCAAGGAGATCACTGTTGATGTTATTCACTCTTCTGGAACAAAGCCAGGTCTCAGGCTATGGTTAAAGAGAATGCCAAGTGGGTCAGCTAGGTCTTGTTTTAGATAGCTTAGTCAGAAACTTGGAATATTATCTGCTATGATTCTGGCCTTAGAGAGCACAGATATGACCTGATTTCTAGAGATACTAGACAGAGGACTGGTGCCAGGTATGCTTTGGAATATGGCTGGTGGGGATAGAGGGGTGAAATTTGCATCAAATCTGTCAGCTAGCAGGTTTGCAGTTTTCTCTTGTATAGTATGAGTGGTACCGTTTACTACCAGTTCAGCACATAGCTGGGCATCCCTTTTAACAGACATAGTTAAAGAATGCCTTATTATTATCTTTAGCTAGGGATGCTGTTTTAGCTTGGTATTTAGTTTTAGAAGACTTTACAAGATTTCTGATTTTCTTGTTCAAGCTGTGGAAGGGATTCTTTCTCTGCTGTGTCAGCTCCATCTAGTTCTTGGACATTAGTTTCTTCCTGTTGTTATATAACTTGTTTATACTTGAGGTCCACCAGGGTGAATTGTTCTTTTGGGTGGACCTGGTTTTGATCTGGTCAGGTACAGCCAAGTCTATACAGTTTTTTACTGTTTATACAGGGCATTTATGTACACCACTGCATAGGAGCTGTTGTTTCTGATTGGGGGGGGGGTATAAAACTTTGTATACCATCATTTAGTAAGTTGTAGTTTGCTTTGGAAAAGTTTTTTTTAATTTATTTTTTGTTCCTGTGGGGGTGTCAGTTCCAATAGTTACTTTGAACGAGACTGTTTTATGGTCCAACCTTACCAGGGGGGGCATCACACAGTGGGAAGTGCAGTGACATCCCCATGTTGGTGGGTACTGTGTCTAGGACCTTTGAGCCTCTTGTGGGTGTGCAGATTATCTGTTCCAGAGCATTTGTATTGACAAAGTACAGAAACCTCTGGGTGAGCATGTCCATGTATGTGACCCAGTCGATGGAAGGATAGTTGAAGTCTCCCATGACTAAGGTGCTGGGCTGTATGGTGAGTGACTCCACTAAGTCCAGGTAGGCAGTGGGCTTTTCATGGTTCATAGTGGGGAACCTATAGCTAGCAAAGATGTTGTATGGTATTTTGCTTACAGTTAATTGGACATGGAGTAGTTAGAGAGAGACATACTGTTTTACCAGCCTCAAGGTGTACTTGGCTTTAAAAAAGATGGATACACCTCCACATTTGGTTCTTTCATGCTCATTTTGAGATCTGAACATGTGGAAGGCATTGTAGCCTTGCACGGTAGGGGTGCTGTCCACGGCCTTGAACCAAGTCTCAGTGTCAACATCTTCCAAGGTGAGGAGTGCTTCCAGGGAGTGCAGTTTCATGTTTAGACTCCTAGCACTGAGCAGCAGAACCTTGAGTTTATCTTGAATGGATTTTGTTACACTGGAAATTTTGTTGTTTTGACATTGCCTAAAAAAAGCACTATGGGGGAGGCAAGTGCCTTTGCCAGTATCTGAAAGCCTAGAGGAAACAGGTGCAGACCATCTCTGGCAAAGCAACATGGCCTGTTGGCCATGTTTTCCCAGGCTGACAGATACTAGATCCCCCTGGACTGACACCAGAAGCTAAGACCATTTATTTATTTAACATTTGTTTATCAGGAAACTTTGACTAGGACAGAGCCCATTTTCAGTGGAGGCCTGGGAAGAAATGCTCCAGATGCATGTCCTTGAAATGTGGGAGGAAACTGGAGCACCCAAAGGGAACCCAAATGAATGCAGGGAGGACATGCAGACTCTGCATATAAGGCACCCCAGCTGAGAAATTAACTGGAGGACTTCTTGCTGTGAGGCAACAACTCTAACCACTGCATCACTGAGCTACCCATTGTTAAAGTTGACCATTTTTTGTTTATAGTGTGGCATCATCCTGGGTGAAGGTAGACTGCTGCATAGGGCTAGGGTCATACCTGCCTGGGACACATAATCTGAGACTTCAGTCATGTCTTCATATAGTCTAGGGAGGTGCATCTCAAGTCATTCACCCCAACATGGACTATGATAGAGTCATAATGGCACTTGTTGTTGAGTGACTTAACTGCATGCATGATTTGATGGATCCTGGCACCTGGCAGACAGCTGACCATGATCTTCTCCTTGTCCAGCCTGGTGAGGGGGCATCTGTGTATCTCACTATAGAGTTGACTATGACCAAAAAATTTGGTTTTGAGGTGCCTAGTGTTAGTGGCTTATTTGCTGAGACACTGGTGTATGTGTTATTATTTGTAGTGGGTTCTATTTGGATAGCAGTATGTATAAGTGGATTATGTTTGGGAGGTCTCTGATATTTTGGTAGGCTTTTAGTGAGTACCTCCGCATATGTGGGTTTATGTGTCATTACATTATTTTGTGTGAGGGGGTAAAGTTTGCATGCTGACAACCTGTTTGATGTCTGGTTTATTGTTATGTGAGAGAATTGATTTCAATTTCTTAGTGTAACTACATCTCTCACATAGGGTATTTGTTTGTTTTAGGAATAAGTGGTTGTTACTATACACGAGGCAATTACTATATTGTCTCAGGATGTCTATGTCAATCAGGCTGACCAGAGAAATGATGGGAAACTGCCCCTCCATTATAGGAGGTATTTACCATATGTACTATTAAGCGAGGGAGTACGCTAGTTTGACCAATTTTTGTGCTAGGACTAACAAAGGTGCTTGTTCTATTGAAAGCTATGGATGATGTGTGGCAATGCTGCTCACTGCTCAATTGAGTTGGTTGTAGTGCAACAGGGAAGCTTGGGAGGATTCCACTGACAGATGTCTAGTGAAAAATTGTGATTCAAGGTGTTTGCATCTATACAGGGCACATATAAGCCCTGTTGTGAGATGTGCAACAATGCTCAAATGAGAGGCTAAAATACATTTTATTTTTATTTATTTATTTTACATTTGTTGACTGGGCTAGTCTAACTGGATATATGTCCATTTTCAGTAGAGGCCTGGGGAGAAAAGCTCCACATAAAAGACAAGAACAAACAGAACATTACAAATTCAGTTACAGCTTACTTGTCAGACTAAACAGGTGTTACATGGTAACTTAGCATTCATGATAGATAAAAGTAGAACAAAATAGAACAAAATAGAAAAATTCCTTTTTTTATTAACCAAACAATAGTAGAAGAAAAAAGATTATTCAGAAGGATGTGAGATTCCCAAATCAAAGTTATAAGTATGGCACAGGAGAACAGACTAGTTAAAACAAGATTTGGAGAATTAGTTAAGGGCAGTAACTTATCTATAAGGCAGTGACATGTCCATACAGTCTTTTCTTGGTGCAATGAGTCCAGCTTAGAAGGTAGTGGTCTTAAAGTGGCTATAAAGTGAGTAGTAAATTGGTGCTATAACCTAGGATAACAGGAAGAGAAAAATCTTAGTCAGGGTTAGTACAAGGACATAACCAGTGGGTTGTAAGGTATAATTTAAGTTTCTTTTTAAATAGTGTAGTTGGAGAAAGATATGTGAGTTCACCAGGAAGTAGGTTCCAGCTTTTTCCAGCAGTGTTAGAGAAAAGTGAATATCCTGCTTTATTGTTGGATTTTTGTCTAGATCCCAGTAGTTTATTTGCTGAGCGTAGGTTTGTAAGATTTCTATATGGGCCGATTAGACTCATGAGAATTGGTGTGTTACCTGGATGATAAAGGATTTTATGGGCAATAATCAGTTGGTGGAATAGAATTTGATTATGCAGTTCCAGCCAACCCAGTTGTTTCAGATTTTGGCAGTGGTGAGTTCTAAAAGGGGAGCCGGTTGCAAATCTGGCAATGTTATTGTAGGAGATTGCCAGCTTGTTGAGGTTGCTTTTAGATAGATTTGTGTATCTAGGAGAGATTAAACACTTTTAACCTAATCTATCAATAGAAAGCACACAATGAACCTTCCTCCAGCAATCCCTAGCTCAGGTAAGGCTGGATCCACACTCTTCTTCCACAAGGGTGCATGGAAGCCCTTCTTAATGTAAGATGGTTGGTTTAGTGCTCAAGTATATTAATAACAGGCTAGATTCAGCCTAGTCTATGTTATCTAGGTGTTAGTACAGTGCAAATCAAGTATAGAGAATAAAGCAGTCAGAAACAGTAAAACTGCATATAAAAAAAGAAATAATGCAACATTTTGATAAAATACAGTTCAAAAAGTGTATGCTTATTTTCTATTTTTTTGCACTGGATGCCTTGGATTAAAGCAGAAATACTCTAGACCTCTGGTAAAAGATGCCACATGTAGAGCAGCTCTGGTTAATTGAGCCTTACGCTCCCTATCCATTGCTCCACATCCATCACTGGTTCTACAAGCCACCTCCTAATTCCCAGACTATCAGCAATATGGCTGGGGGCCAACAAAGATCTTGACAGCATCCTGGGGCTTTGGCCATTCACATTGTCTGGAGTGGGATTATAGTTATTACCTATTCCTGTTACTGTTCACCTCCCTTGGTCCCTGTGGTAGCACAGAGGGGAAAGCATACAATGGGAACATGTGGCATATTACCTCGCCTCTGCGTCAGCTCAGCCTTCTCCATCACCCATTCCCCATTTAGGCCACACCTCCTACTTGAAACAGTTCCAGCCTCCACTAGGATTTTCCCAGGAGATGCCCATGGAACCACCCACCCACTAGGGATGGTGACACCTATTCCTCCTTGCTGCTCTATCAGTCACCTGAGCCACTAATTGAAACTGAGTTGTCTTGGTTGTAGTTAGGCTTTATCCCTCTCTGCCACAAGAGCAGATTAAGGGATTTAGATTCTTGAATCTTTTAGTTCGAAATCATTACAGTCTTTCTAGTTGTGAGAAGTATTTGGATACGTGCATACTGAAAGAGGCATTATACTTAATAATCAGCCATCATCTGCAAACTTGGTTAGCCATAAACCCTTAAAATTTGCTCTGACCTCCAACCCTGGGATACACCACTAGTGACATGTCTTTTGGAGGATGCAAAGCTACCCACCCTTATTTCCTAGGTTATATTTGTGATCCAGTGAGCTATCCAGTGAGTTGTATAGGGATTTACATTTAGCTGAGAGAGTTTATCTATGATACCTGAGGGTGGGTTGATGTTGACTGTCTTTGTGAAGTCTAGATATGTGTTGCGCACTGACTTGCCCTCATCCATTGCTCCAGTAACCTCCTCAAATAAGTCATCCAAGTTGCATAGGGAAGGTCTGCTCTTGATGAATCTGAACTGGCTGGGTTCAACAGTTTGTAGGTTACATATGTTCTTATTTATTAATTGCACAGTGATCCTTTCCATAATTTTACAGATGAGGTTGGTCAAGCTTATGGGTCTTTAATTACCCTTGTCCATTGACCCCCTCAACCTTATGTAAGGGGTGACTGTTGCTGTCCTCCATACATCTGGCACAAAGCCAGTTTGGGGGCTTATACTGAATAGCCTCTGTAGGGAGGCTGACAAGTCCTGTTTCAAGCTGACCAGTAGGCAGCCAGATATGTTATTCAGTCTCATAACAACAGTGCTCTTGGCCTTGGCTAGTGCCTTGAGGACTTACTCTTGGGAGGTTTAAGGGTTGTAGATATGGATGTGAGCTCTGGGAATGTAGGAGGGGAAAAGGAGGTAAGTTTGAGCTAAACTTGTCTGCCAGTAGATTGGCTATGTTCTCTGGGTCTGAGTATGTGACGCCATTTATTATTAGCTCTCTGCAATGCCAGAAATTGTTTTTGAGGTTTCTAGAGATGTTAAAGAATTTCTTTGTGGTTATCTTTCACCTGGGTATCTAGTTTTACTTCATATCTGGCTTTGGTTGATTTGGCCAAGGTCTGGAGTTCATGTTATGTTTAGCAAGAGTGATTTAGCATCATGAAATTTAAACTTATTTTTACATGCAGTTATTGTTTTCTTTTATTATACAGCCCATTTATGTTTGGGTTCCACCATAGGGGTTACTTTTAAATTTGGCATTGTATTTGCTTTGAAGGAGGACATTTCTGTCTATGCAGCAGTACGTTTTGCATATGCTTAATTTTTGTATTTATCTTTAAATGATCATATCCATAACTCTGAATGTTCCTTTCAAATTCACACTTGTGACACCAATGTCTGACACTATGTTCTCTTGTTATTTTGTATTCAATTAACACACCACCAATTATTTGGAGGGTAATAAAAATAGTTTATTTTAATGCAGTGTTCTTAACATCATAACACACTCAGCTACAATAACTGTATAGAAAGAATGGAAATGGTCTCAATGTATTCACAGGGACAATGTAGTTTAAGACATTGCAACATGATGCCTGATTCAATGATCAGACACAAGGAGTATAATGAATATCATTACAAAGACTTTTTTGTTTTCTTTGCATACACTTAGTATTCTTTAAACATTACTTAGGAGAACCAGCTAGTCATGGCAGTTTGAGACTAATTAAAGTTTAGGTTTTGATAAAAGCTCTCAATACCCTTCATAATGACTTTCAAGCTCATCAGTGGTCACAAGAGAAGGACAAGACTGAAGAAAGTAACAGAAGGAAAGGGGCATCAGAAAAAGAAATAGCTGCAAAGGGTGTCATGTTTCATGGCAATCTGTAGGGAAGTGGTAAAGGACTGTTGGTTAACTGCAAATTATTGAAACAAATGTTAAATGTTATAAAAATCTGGTAAAAGGCTGTTAGGTAACTGCACTTTTTTGAAACAAATGTTAAATGCTTTAAAAATATTCAACAGCTTCCTTGAATAAAGTTGAATAAGCAAGCCAACTGTGAGAAAGAAGTATACAAGTCCTCCTGTTTGGCATTTACTTCTCAGAAGTGCAGGCAAGCACGGAAGGGCTGTGGCTGACAAAGTTTGCGGATGACTGCAAATTGGGTGCTATAATGGAGTCTCCGGCCGACATGAAGATCCTCCAGAAGGGCCTAATGAGACTGATGCATTATGTCAAAGCCATGGTCTCAAGCTAAATGCAAAAAAAAATGCGTAGTAATCCCCTTTGGAAAAAACAGAGTTCCCGCAAACTACAACATAGGAGGTAATCAACTGAAATCTGAAGAAGAAATAAGGGATCTAGGGACCCAAGTAGATAGTCAGCTTTCCTTTGATAACCATGTTGCCAAAGTGGTTAGAAAATCCTTCTATGTGACCAATCTGATCACAAAAGGGTTTGCATCAAGATCTAAGGATGTAATGGTGCCCCTCTACTCTTGCCTCATCAGACCCATTATTGAGTACAATGCACCAATTGGAATGTACCTGGCTAGACATCTCCAGCAGCTGGAGAGACCACAGAGGTACCTAACCAAGAAGATTACTGGCCTCAAACAGTTGCCCTATGCAGCATGATTGAAAAAGCTAAGACTGTTCTCTGTTGCATACCACTTTCTCAGAGGCAATCTCTGTCTAATGTACAGAGCCATGTCCAACCCAGAACTGTTGAACATGCTCCATCTTAGCAAAACCAAATCTACTTGAGCTACGTGCTCTAGGGATATAAACCTCAACACAACAATGAATAGAACATGCTGGAGGGATAGATTCCCTTCTCAGAGACTTCCCTTACTATGGAACAGGGTCCTGATCTACATAAGACAGAGCCCCTCACTATCACTCTTCAAGAGGAACCTTGATGAGTGGATGGGTAACAGAAAGTCCACACTGGGGATCACACCAACAGCACTACTAGATAGGGGCCAAGGGTACTAGCTGCTAGTACAAGGGTATAAGGAACTACTAAAGGGGTGGTGAATACTGCACAACATGGCTGGGCTAATATATGCCTTCGGGCAGATAGCCCAGTACCAGCCTATGAACTTATGAACAAGTCTGATATTACTTTCATGCTTTAGAAGATGTTCTAGGTACTTCTAGGACATATTGTACTGCAGACTGCAGGTCCTTTTGAAAATATGGCATTGTAAGAGGTGAGCCAGGTCTGGACAGGGGTTCAGTATGGAACAGCATTACTGAAGATAAGCTTATGATGCATAACATTCTATTATTCTAGTCACTGATTCTTTTCTGATACTTTGCTGAAACCACAGTCTGGATAATCCCACTCTGTTTGCCCTAGCTACACTCGGGCTCACTCCAATCCCGTACCCTACCCCCATTTCCACCAACCCCCACATCACCTACATTTATTTTAACATGACCATACCCACGTAACCCAGCCATCCAATTACAAGCAAATCCACTTAAGGTACCCAGCCAATCAGCAATAATATGCATCAATTACTCACACTAAATGTCACTTACTGTCCCACCCTCACCCCATCACTATAATACTTCAAAATTTCTAGTTCTATCATTCATTGCCAAACCATCAGATTAGCCTTTCCCACTCATATTTTGAACATAACACCATTAACTCCTCAAACAAATTGTTTACTAACATATTTAATTAAGATAACATTAACCTAACAAACATGTTCACACCCTAACCTTTACTATGCATGCCAAGTATAAAAAATTCTCCCCACAATCTAAACAACAAACAAAGCCTAATTTGCTAGTACACCTTAGTTTTTTATTCAACCTACTCTTGATAGCATCACACCTCTCAAGCTACCACTCTTACCTAACCATTCCCCAAGCACACCACAAAGCTACAAATGCCTACATTAACCATTTCTTAGGTATTCCTAATTACACTCCTTCTCAGTACATATTAAGGTAGTGATGGTACTATCTGTGAAGAAATAGCATTTCTGTTTGCCAAATTGCATGTCTTTGTTTTTTTGTAAGCCATTTTGTTAAGAGTGTTGAAACCAGATTGAGCTGTAAGTAGTGAGTTAAAGACTTTGTATCAATTGATGTGTGGAATTGCCAACATACTATAGTAAAGCATAGGCAGCTGTGTGAAGTTACATGTATTTGTAAGCAGGGAGAAAAGTAGGGGACCAGATACTGGTTGTTGTGAAGTCATGTCTTTGTGTAATATGTCTGTAAGACAGGACTTTGACTGGCTATAGCTAGTATGACTGGGTAGGTAGTGCTTAAACAATCCTACTAAATCTAGTAATTCTAATTTCAAGTTCAAGGTAACATTTTTTAAGGTGCTTGAGCCCAAACACCACAATAAGTAAGATAAAAAAATAGTATTAAAATAATTAGAACATAGTAAAATTAAGTCACAAATAAAAATTACAGGGTATCATATGCCAAAGAAAATAAAAGGGTCCTCTTGAAGCCAGACAACATGAAAATATTCCATTATATCAGTAAGATAGTGGAATAATATGGAGTTCAAAGTCTATTTAGTGGGAGATTATGATCAGCCATGGCAAATGCTTTGTAGACGTGCAGATAAACCACAGCTACATGCTGACCCTCGTATCTATAAACCTGCTATGCTAACAAGTTTCTCAATAGCTGAGTCACTGCTATGATCAATTCTAAAACCATGATGAGTGCAAGATAAAATTCTACATTTTTCGAGAAAGTACCTAATTTGTAGACAAACTACATTTCTAGCGGCTAAATTCATTATATTACTGTGATGTGTATACAGAAGTGTTCATGTCGCAGTACCTTTCCTAAATTCAACAACCGTCATTACGTGGCACTGCACTGTCCTGTAAGACAAAGATGTGCAAGACCACAGACCTATTTCAAAAAGAGCTAAATAAGAGCATCTTAAAGACTATTTAGTGGCACATTATGATCGATGATCAGTAATGGCAAATGCTTTGTAAAAGTGTAGATAAAATGCGGTTACATGCCAACCCTAGTCTCAAAAGCTGAGTCACTGTTAAGACCAGTTCTAAAACCCTGTTGGGTATAAGATAAACTGCTACATTCTTCAAGGTAGTGCTTAATATAGGTTCATAGGTTCATAGATTAGTACTAGATAACTGCCCTTGTGGGTCATTTTAAGCCTAGCCAATTCCCCTGTGTAAGAATCAAACCCTGCACCTTATGTCTATAAAGTAAACACCTTAACCATTATACCAACCTCCCACCCCTTTAATGTGCAGTTGAACTACCTTTCTGAGAGTGCAATTCATCAAGGTACCACTACATGTATATGGAAGTGTACAAGTTATGGTACCTTTCCTTGTTTCAGCAACTGTCTGTACATAGTGTTGCTTGGTCCTCTAACATGAAGATGTGCAGCACTATGGCCATGCTAATGTGGCATTCTGGAGGACAGGCATATGCTAGTTAGCACACCTCTTAACTGTAATGATTGTCACAGAATGTCCAGATTTTTCCCTTATATTTTTAGTCCAATTTTCATAATTTGTGGTTTTCTGTCAAATCATTGGCAAGTCATTAAAGTTAGAAAATTATGACAAACATTTAAGTTCCAGACTTCATACTCTTCAGAAAATTCTAAGTTTGTAAGAGCAAATTTTTAAAAAAATGGCCTTCGTTTTGCACCTTTATCCCCCATTATCTATGGCTCTGTCTAGATTTCTTGCTCTAAGAGGTTGAGATGTATGCTAATTAGCCATATGCTCTCCCCTGGGACCTGCCAGCAGGAAGGCATCTACATGGCCATCCCCACCACATTGCAGTACTAAACAAGGCCAAAAGGCTATACTCAACCACTCAACACAAATGTGATGGGAAGGGAACCACTAGATACCAGGGATTACTCTTAAAGTACTGTAATAGCACCGACAGTAGTATGGGAATTGGAGGTGGGAGCAGGGAAGACACCAGTGAATACTTTTTAAGTGCAGTAATGGCACCAATGGTAGTACAGGGATCTGGGTGTTTGGGGTGGGGGAATCAATGGGCACCAGGAGCACTTTTAAGGGTGCCACAATACCACCAACATCATAGTGGAGATCAAGGGGTTGGGGGATACTGTAGACACTAGTGATGACTCTTTAAAATGCTGTAATGGCACTGATATCATAATGGAGATGGGGGGGTTGGAGGGATGCATTATACAATAGGGATGACTTTTTAAAGTGCCATAAGGGCACCAACATCACAACACGGACTGGGGTGAGGGTGAGATACACTGGAATCCATGGATAACTCTTTAAAATGCCGTAATTGAACTAACATCATAATGGATATCAAGGGGTGGGGTGGGGTGGATACACTTCACCACCAGGGCCTAATAGATATGTGTCTTAATGGCACTAAATTATCACAGTGTTGTAGAAACCATGGTAGGGCAGATAGTGTAAGGACAGCTACAGTAGCTCTATGTGTATGTGTGTGTGTGTGTGTGTGTGTGTGTGTGTGTGTGTGTGTGTGTGTGTGTGAGGCTAGGGGGTGCCTTTTCCAGTTTGATGCATGCGTTCCTGCAGAGAACACTCTTGCTGTCGATCTGACAATACTAGTATTACCAGGACTATGATTCAGAGGTATGGTAATGAGACAATAATGAGGTCACTATCACTGCAGGCACAGCTGCCTCTGAACTGCATTTTTTCACCATCGTGGTAATTGACCTACCTATGGTAGGCAATTACTGTGAGCAGTGAGGCTGTTTCTGAATCCTAGCCATGTCTTCTTAAGAGTAGTCAATAAAATAGCATGCTTTTTGAAAACAGAAAGACACAGAAGTTCACAGAGTAAACACAGAGAGACAGAGAAGATTCAAGCTCCACACAGATAGTGAACATAAATTAGGATTTAATACTGAAGTGTGGAACTGTGGGCTAGAGATATTAACCAGTGAACCACCATGATTTGCTTCATCCAAGCTGTTCATTTACTCTAGTGCAAGTGGTAGGTCACATAGTATGTTCCTGTGTTCTAGTAGCTCCTGTGAACGGGCATATCATTTTAAAAATTGTTTGTAATCCTGGAAAAATAGCTCTTGAAGGTGGAGGCTGTGTCCCAGTATATGCTCAGGATAAAGGGGTTATCCTTAATATTAATGCCTTTAAATAGTAACCCATTAATTGCCATTCAGAATTTGGCAGTGCTCTGTAAGTAGTTCCTTTCTGATGTTGCATAGTGGTTTGGTTTTGTCAGTTTTATGTCAGTCAAACATTTGTTTGAAACATATGCCAAGGTGACCAGGACTGATGTTGAGAGGATGGTAAAAAGAGTTAATGATTGTTTGTTAGACTGTTTACTGTGCCATAACATTACAATGGATTTGCATAACTACTTGATTTGTAATGAACACTTAATTCCAGTTATACAGGGCCTCCCAAAAGTATACAAAAATCCATCGATACCACCTTTTAGACCTATTGTGTCAGGTAGAGGCTGGTGCACTGAATGCTTAGCAGTTTATGTTGAGAAGCACTTTAGACCTATTTTGGATGAGAATATTTATGTTTTAAGAGACACTAAATGGTTTTTGAATGATGTGTATAGGTTTATGGCAGAACATACTGTGGCTGTTGATTGTATTATTGTCACTTTTGATGTGCAATATCTTTATTTACATGTATACCAAATGAAATTGGCATTAGCATGGTAAAACGTTATTTAAGTAAGCACAGTCAACACAATGCTAAGTTTATAGAATTGCTCTGTCTTTTCATGGAAATGATACTTTAAAACAATGTTTTCTTCTTTGAAGGTATGTTATACCTTCTATGAGCACTTTCAGTGCCAATAGCTGTGCCAATATGGTGCTAGCCTCATGGGAGGAAGAGTATATCCTGACAACTCTGCAGAGACACGCTATTGTCTTCTACCACAGATTTGTAGATGACCTTTTTATGATTTGGGAAGGTAGTGAGGATGAACTCATTAAGTTTTGTGAATATATGAATTCCACAACATCCTTCTTAAAGTTCACTATGAATAGGTCTTTCACGGAAATAGATTTTCTTGACGTTACTATTATAAGAAATTCTAATGGTTCAATAAATACTACAGTATTTATAAAAACTTGCCATAGAAACTCCTATTTACATAGATGGAGTATGCATCCCCCACATGTTTTCACCGACATTGTCAAAGGCCAGGGAGTGAGGGCCTCAAGGTTTTATGCCAATGAAGCAGGCTTCATGGAGGAATTGGATGGGTTAAGAAATTGGTTCAAAGAAAGGGGATACAACATTCAAGAGGTAGATACCATCTTGAGCAGGGTTGCAGAATTAAGGACCATACATGGTAAACCATATTTCTCAGAAGGACCCTGAGACATGATCGAATGAGGGGTTCCAATACTACTAGAAGTACCTCTGATGTACTCTAGCATTGTTGGACAAGTAGAGGAAATAATGAGAAAACATTGGCAGATGCTCACTACTTATCCTGCAGTTTGTTCTATAGTTGGCTGTAAACCTCGTTTTATGTTTAAAAATAAAAAATCCCTGAAGTGGATGCTGTGCTACCCAAGAAAGGTACACCACCACTTTGAGATATGGGACTTTTCCCTGCTCGAAGTGTAATTGGTGTGGATATATAGATACAACTGGGAGTTTTTTACATCCTGATACAGGGAAACAACTAGATTTTAGGACCATAGCAGATTGCAATACTTGTCACTTTGTATATTTAGCTTTCTGTCAAACATGTTTATCTTTCTATATAGAAACTAGAAGGTTGCATAATCTCATCAGAGAGCATGTATATAATATCAATAATTCAATATTTACAAATGCATTAGCTAAACATGTTTCACAACAGATTGATACACATATATTTAAGTTTATGGCAATAGAAGTAGTACAGACTGATGAACGAGGAGGGGATATTAGGAATAAAGTGGAAACAGTGGAGTTGAAATGGATAATTAGGATGAGAGCCAATAGAGGCAGATATCTGAATGATAAGGTCTGTATCAAACCGGTTCTTAGAACCAGACCAGTACATAAATGGAATAGGAGGGTTTATATTTCCAACATGTTACTCTTTTTATGAATGATGGTGGTTTTAGTATATACATATGTATATACTTTTGCATTTTTATGTCACATTTCGAAGATGTATGCTTTCTATAGATTTTTAGTGTTTTTTTATATACTCTTTATATATGTTTTTTTATATACTCTGTACTTCAATATAATATATTTGTGCTTGTGATGGGTTGGGAGGATTTGGCTTGATTGACATATGATCTTAATTGATTTATGACTATAATGCTCTTATTGGTCCAAAGGCCTTTAATTAGAATAGCTGATGGTTTAGGATTTTGTCTGATGAAGCAGTTGGTTAAACGGCGAAAGTGCTCACAATAAAAACATTTTACTATATGTACTGAATGTGCTTTTTTATATGATTATAGTCTGCCTTGGGTTGGTTCACTATATTTTTATTTGTACTGGTCTAGTGTGCTTTGTCACACTTTTTGGTGGACCATTTGTCTCTCTCATTGCAAACCATTCCTGGATTTGTTTTGAATATATTGACACTGATTTTGTAATGTTCTTCATCAGATTTCTAGCATGTATAAAACGAAGGGATTATATCCTGTTAGCAGTCCACATGATCTGAAGCTGCATATATGTCCAAGGTATAGTGTTAACAGAGGTAAAACCTCATCAAGGCAATGTAGTAAAAATAGATAAGTCCGGTCAGAAGGTCAGAAGATCAAGAGGCAGGCTCTTTATATTTTTGATATTCTTCAGTACATTTGGATGAATAATGTGGTTACAAGCACCAAACTATGAAGGTAGGGAAATGGCCACAAAAGTGACTAGCTACAGTACCAGAGTCAGAGACATTGCTTGAAGTTTATGCTATAATTCAGTTAAATATGTTCTGTACTAACATTTTTAAGATCTATTCTAGATGGAAAGTTAATAAGCTATTTGAGGCAAAATGAATTGCAGTCATCAAACCTTTCTTGATTGTGATTAGTCCACCATGAAATATTAAGAATCATGTTTACTCAAAAAAGGTAATTTCAGTGGGTCTCAACTCTGGTGAATCATATCTTTAAACAAACAAACAAACAAACAAACAAACAAACAAACAAACAAACAAACAAGCAAACAAACAAACAAACAAATGTATGATCCAGAAGCAAAGCCTTTTTATTTTATTTTCAGGGTTAAAACCTCTGTATTCCTTAAGTGGGGGAACACTACCACACCCATGTAATTAATACATACTAACTGGGTCTACTTCACATGACTGAAATCTCAAAAATACTGAATTTCATTTGACTGAGACCACAATACCTAAATTTCAAAATACTGAAAACTAATTTGACTGAGTGTCAGTATACTGAAAGCTTCCAATTCTGAATTTCAAAATACTGAATTCAATGCCACAGACATGATGTGTGTTTCCCTTCATCCATGACTTGCTTGTGATAAAAAAACATTATTGTAACTTAATGTGATGACTGTCAGAATACTGATAGTAGCATAGAAAGTAGTGTTGTAGTGTTTCTAAATGGGGATATGTCTCTTTACATTTTTATGGAAAGTATCTAAAGTAATATGGTGTATGTTTCGTGAGCTCCCGGCAGTAGTGGCAGTGTGTAGAATACTGTAAGGTGAGTAAAAGGTATATGCCCTTTTCTCTACTGCAGTGCAATCCTGGAGTTAGCATATATAGTTGGGGGTGTGAGGGGTGCAGGCTCCTACATAGTTTGGTTTTATATCATCCAGTATCTGTTAAGAAGGTAAGTAAGTAGTTTTTAAGTTTTGGAAATAGTTAGCCATTGGTGTTATAAGTGTGCTTGTCTATGGCTTAAAATTCAGTATTTTGAAATTCAGCATTGTAAGCTTTCAGTATAATGATACTCAGTAAAATGAGTTTCACTATTTTGAAAATTAGGTATTGTGGTCTCATTCAAATGAAATTCAGTATCTTGAGATTTCAGCCATGTGAAGTAGATTTATATTAACCCCATAGTCACATAGCAGTGTGAAAAAAGGGCAAAGCCAATGCATACTGAAAGCACTTCTTAGCAATATTCATTCATGATACTGGGACTCACACTAACAGCTCTTTTACATTTGTCACACATCCAAATATTAAAGACTTCTGATAACAACATTCCTTTTTCACAGTTTTATCAAGCCATGAGGATGTATCATTTAACAGTATTATGTATTTTTGTGGCAAAATGTAGAAATATATTATACTACTGTTTCTATATGTATTATTTGGAGTGGTAACAGATGGTACTTCTCTCCAGATTGTGTCTGGAGGTGTTAGTTCTTCATGCATGCAAGGAGAGAATTGTGAATGGATAGAGCAACAATTCTTCATCTTTTTAATGTTTTCTCCTCACCTTTTCTTGCTGATTTTCTTTCAGGTTCTCTAAATTTCTTCTTTGCTGGCATCCTGGCAGTGTACATACCAAGTAACTGAATTTTACTCAAGCTGACAATATCACTGGCTATTATTTTTCACTTTCTGTTTTCACACTGGGAGAGTTGGAATTAGAGGTTGATCAGTGCACAAACATCTTTGAAGTCCCCACATCCAACCAGTTTTTAGTTAAATCATACTTCATTAATGTAAATATTATAACAAGAAGTCTCATATCTGAAGTATCTATTGTTTCAAGATGCATGATAAATTTCCAATTCCAAGGAATATATCTGTGACCTAATCTAACGAAATTATTCTGTATTGAATGTAATAGATGGAATCACAAGCATTGCATGTTGATGACAATTTAGGAGACAATGAAGCTTGTTTCAATGGAGTCCAGTAGGCATTATAGTTTATCTTTAGTTGCATATAGACAAATCTATTAAAATGCATACATTTATTGTTTAGCTGAAGAGCTATGTTTAATTTGTTAGCATTTAACAAGTGCTTATATAGGTCTAGCCATTTCTTATAGATCAGCAAAGAACATTTAAATCTGACGTTTTGAATCATTTTATATGCTTAAGGTACCACCTCCTCTTGTTGAAAAGAATTTGTTATGTTTATTAAAACTTTAACTTGTAATTCCCATTTAAATTTACTTCATATCCAGTTAAACTTTTATTAGTTTCAAGATTGTTAGATAGCCTTTATCTAAACCTGTATCTCCTCACGAATTATCCAGTGAGTGAAAACTGTTATTTAATAAGTCCCAAATCGATTTATCTTTTAATAAGGGAAAGTGGATAAATCAATAATTTTATTATTCATTTTGAGGCTTGCATTCTTATTAATAGGTTGCAAAAGATAATGGATACTATTTAAGTCCAAGAACTTTAACAATCTATGAAATTATGAAAATAACTCTTATTAAAAATCTGTTAATTTCTAAAAATAATTCAGATTAGAATTAGATAAAAAGGGAGGGCAAGGTTATTGAACTTACATTCTTTGAGGTAATTACTCCAGATTTTGACCCACAGTGGTTGCCATTTAGTTGAGGTTAAATCTCATTGAGTTTGCCTATTTAGTAATATAATAACAAATCTGGAAGAACTAAACCTTCATATATTTTTGGCTGCATGAGTTTAGCATAACATATCTTAACTGATTTGGGGTACCATATGAATTTTATTAGGTATGCATTAATACTTCTAAGTATGTAAATTGATATTATTTGGAAAGACAAGGATATAAAAAATAACCAGTGAAAATATTAATTTTTAATTATTGCAACTTTTGAGATAACAGAAACATTCAAAGCACTTCATCTAGCAACATAATTTATATTGCTCGTCAGTTTTATTTAAAAAAAAAATGAAAAGTTATTCTGATGAAAATATAGCCCTAAAAATTTAAGAGAGGTACTTATATGAATACCTTCCATAATGAAATTATCTATGCAGTTATAATTTAGAGATAAAGGAAATAATGTAGTTTTCATAAATTAAGTGAAGGATTTTTTAGAATGTATGATTTTTGGCAAGCTGAAATATGGAATGGTTAAATAAATAGTAATGTCATCTGCAAATATGGTTAGAGTAATTTTTATGAGTACATTAAAATTGATGTGAATTTATAGTAAGCTCTTTGCACGAGAAAGAGTAACAAAGGTTAAATGAATAAATTAAATAAGCAAAGCAAGAAGGGATAACCCTGCCAAACCAAGTGGTTTATGAAGATGTGTTTAGGGAGGTATTTATTTATTAAAAGCTGTGTTGAAAGATTCTGATAGAGTGAAGAAAATGTTTGAAGAAAAGAGGATGGAAAGCCAAATTTAACAAGTACGTTATTCAAGAAAGGAATGCTGATACTATCAAATGCTTCAGTTGAAACTAAACCTAAAACAAACATTTTTGTATCTTTATGAGTATTAAGCATTTGGAGAGTTCCTAATGTACGAGTTTGATCACTAGTTTGTCTAAATGAAGTGAATCCTGATTGGAAATGACATAGAATACTTGGAATAATCATTTTTAATCTATTTGTAATGTTACATGCCAAAATTCTTATAATTTATCAGTGATATTCATTTGTGATATGCTGGATCTGAAGGATCAATATTGGGAGTTAAAATTAGAATTGTTTTAGATATGTTTAAATAAAGATCAGAAAATAAATTGTGTATAATATCATTAAAATTAGAATTTTGGATAATATATTATGAAACTTTTTATAGAATCCAGAAGGAAAGCCATCTGGGTAAGGTGCTTTTCCATTGTTCATATTTTTAATAGCTTGAGAACTGTAATGTTTTTTTCCTAAGATTGCTATAGAATATTTAGTCAGTTATGTGAAAAATATTTAGGCCTTCATCATTTGCTTGATTTATTTTTATATAAGTCTGTGTAATTTTTTTATAAGATCCATGAATACAGTCATTAGAGCTGTAGGCAATATTTTTTATATTTAATCTCACTAATTAAAGTATTTGTTTTTTGAATTTTTGTTAAATGGACTAGTAATTTTGAAGAGGCTTGAGACCAGAGTACTGAACTAAAGTTATTATTTTGTAACAAGAACATTGTTAGAACTATGCATAAAAATAATAGTTGTTGCAGATGTTTTCATTTGTTTTCTGTAGTTTTGCTGTATTTTATTGAAGATGTTTTCATTTGTTTTCTGTAGTTTTGCTGTATTTTACTAATTAACCTTTTTCCAATTATTGAATAGAATTCATGTCTTCTTCCTTTTGCTTATAACATTTTTATAATACAATACCTTACAGATTAGTAAACCCTTTATCAGAGCTTTCAAAGCTGCCCATTGCAAATGAGTTTATTATGTGAATTAATATTAGAATAAAAATGTTTTAACAATGATTCTATTTCAGTTATTTCTTCTTCCTTTTCTGACAAGGTAGGTTAAATGTCCTTTTATTAAAAGACTGAGATGGCTTTCCCCTCATATGTACCAAGTCCAGTCTGCAGTTAAGGATATTTTTCAACAATAAGAAGGTTCAGTTAAAAATAATCTATGGCATTTATAGTATTAGGTATTAAAACGAAATCTGTATTGGACCATGTTTTATGCCAAGGTAAACAATATATAAAGTTATGTTTGACAGAAATGTTGGTAGCATTATTACTTTTGAAACTGAAACTCATCAGTGGCTCTATTAATTAATAATTTGGCTATAGTTCTAAAGTTGATGAGGAAGCAGTTATTTGTAGTATCCATTGCTGTATTCTGATCTCCATTCAAAATTATATTATAATTTCTGAAATTCTTGAGAATATTCTATGTTGCAGTCATAAATTGGGTATTATTCAACTGTGGTACATAGATATTCAGCAACAGCAGGGGTTTATCACACTCCTTGGTATGGCATGATATACGGGACCAGTGACCTTTTGGATCACTATTAGTTTCCTTTATTTTAGCAGAAAAAAATATTTTTAATAAGAATATTAACTTTAGCCTTATTCTTACTAGTATAGCTGCCATTTATGAATGATCCGTCCATCCATCCACAACCCCATTTTTCAATTTTTGCATATGGGGTCAGGGTGTCAGTTGAACAGTGACAATCATCTATAGTGAAAGTTTACACTCCTGGGTGGCTAGCCCATGCTTAATTTGTTTGTCTCACCATTGTTTTTCTAACATGTGGTCTTCCACACAAATATAATGTGTCTATGTGATTTCTAAAATAAATATAACAAGAATTCCTTTTAGTTGAGTATTGCAAGCCCCCCCCCCATATTCTATAAATCAACGTGCCAAGGTACATAAACATTTAGAATTAAACTTAAGAGCAAATGAGATAAAACTATAATGTATTACTAATATTTTGATAGTAATTAAAATACACTTATATTTTACTGTATCCCTATAAAGTAGAAAGTTATGGTACTAATAATTGTAACAGTGAGCATAAAAAATACTAAGATGTATAGATCTTCCCCTACAAATCTTAGTGGGCCTAACCCTATCCCTACCTCTCCAAGAGTAGATTAGAAACTTCCTTGAATATGCAAAACTAGTCAGAACTAGAACACTTGCACTAACTATATAATAATTCTTATTAACAAATGACCTACACTGGAACATGATAGCTTTACATCACATATCACACTTACAAAAAAACCCTTCTTCAGCTCCTTCTATATTTAGGTTGTTTTAGACATTTCATCACTCACAGTCACATTATTACCATTAATATTTGAGTATTTTATATTTATATAGGGACTACAGAAATCAAGAAATAAAGGTGTGTAATAGACAGAAAAGTTCTGTCTGGTAGTATACAATAAGAAGTGTCACAGCTACCTTAAACAGGTTTTAAACAACACAAAACATGGTGATATAAATTGACAATATTGAATAGGTAACATAATAAGAAAAAATATGTGAACTCTATTAAAATAAGATTTGATATTAGGTTAAAATGTTATAGCAAAAAGAAAAGACTGTAAAGTTTATCTTAATATTTTTAGAAAGATAATTGAATGAAACAATGTCAGTTGTTCATTAACTGTAAAAAACATGTATGTAACATAAAAAGCAATAAATTGGAGGTGTGTTACACTGCTTACCTCCATGTAACATTTAAGTAACACTGTTACTAGTAATGTCTTTCAGCTTTTCCCAGTTAGGGATCACCACAGAGGAATTCCGGTCTGCTAATGATTGGCAGTGGATTTTTACAGTGGCGAGTTGCCAACCCGACGCCCAACCTTCAAGGAAGGCACACCCACTCACGCACTACCTGAATATCTTTATACGTCACTCGATTGCGGGGAGGACATGCAGACTCCGCACAGAAGGCACTCCAGCCGAGAATCAAACGGGAAAACCTCTTGCTGTGAGGTGACAATGCTAACCGCTGCACCACCGCGGCCTCTCTAAATAACACTGTTACTACTAAACATATTTTCTTTTTGCAAAAAAAGGTTGTGTTAGCTAATTTCTTCATAATAGATCTGTTGTATATTATCAAGACATTTAATGAGCAAATGAATGGTACAGAAAGTATAAAAGTATAGCAAATTGTGTTGCAACATTAATTGAACCTAAGGGAAACCATCCATAACTTAAAGAAAAAAGATTAGTCCCTCTATATGCGTATAAAGAGGAAGCTATATCAGTTGCACCAACTTCCTGTCTATCCAGCCAGGAAACCTTCTTCTTTATGTCTTGAAGCTGATTATAAAGTACATATTTAATCTTATTTTCAATTGTATAGGGATGATGTAAAGAGTTTTGTAAATAAGGTCTAGCTGAATTAATTGAATATTTCTCAAACTTGTAAGTGAAAGATAATGTAGAAGGGTAAGTCATTAAAATTTTGACCTTTTGGTTTTTACTCGTAGTCACCAACTTTCTTATTTAAGTTCATAGGTTCATATGTAGGTACTAGGCTATTGGCCCAAGGGCCTATGTAAGCCTAGCCAGCAAGGTTCCATAGCTTATGCCACCCAAGAAAGTTATTTTCCTGTGCCACTGTCGAACAGAGACACAGAAGTGATCCCCGGGGTGTATTTCCTGTTTCCCATCCACTCATCAAGATTTTTCTTGAAGAGTGCTAATGAAGAACTTTGGTTAACATAGATGGGTAGCTTGTTCCAGAGTATAGGAAGTTTCTGGGACAGGAATCTATCCCTCCAGCATGTCCTGTTTATTGTGGTGACAAGGTTTAGGTCCCTAGAGCATGTAGCTTGGAGGGATTGGGATTTCTTTAGGTGTAGCACGTCCACAGCTCTGGGTTTGACATAGCTTTATATGTTAGGCAGAGATCACCTCGGAGTAGCCGATATGCTACGGAGTAAAGCTGGAGTTTTTTGAGGTGGTCAGTGTAGGGCATTTGTTTGAGGCCAGTAATCCTCTTTGTGAGGTACTTCTGTGGCCTTTCCAGCTGCTGCAGATGTCTTGTGAGGTACATTCCAAAAGGGGCATCGTACTCTATAATGGGTCTAATGAGTGACGAGTAGAGGGGAACAATGACCTCTTTTTTCCTGGATGAGAACCCTTTTATGATGAGGTGTGCCACGTAGAAGGACTTCCTGACTACTGTGGTGATGTGACTATCAAAGGAGAGACTACTGTCTACCTGGGTCCCAAGGTCTCTTACCGCGCATTTGGTGTTAAGTAGATTGCTGCCTATGTGGTAGTTCATGGGTACAGAGTTTTTACCAAAGGGGATGACACTGCACTTTTTGGCATTGAGCTTGAGGCCATGGCTCTGACACCAGGCATCTGTCTCAGTGAGGCCCTTCTGTAGGATGTCCACATCATTTGGGGTCTTGACTATGGCTCCTAGTTTGCAGTCATCTGTAAACTTCATTAGCCAGAGGCCCTCTGTGTTAGCCTGTACTTCAGAGAAGTAGATACCAAACAGGAGAGGTCCCAGGACAGAACCCTTTGGTATTCCACTTGTCACTGCTTTGAGGTCAGATTTGGAGTCTGCAGCTTTTACAGTGTGGGTTCTGTCAGTGAGCCAGTTGGAAACCCATCTTGTGATGTAGGGATTTATAGCTAGTTTAGTGAGTTTAGCTATAATTCCAGAATGGGGGATGGTGTTGAAAGCCTTGGGGAGGTCAAGATAGGCTGTGTGAACCACCTTACCCTCATCCACGGCTTTGGTGACTGCCTCAAAGAAGTTGATCAGGTTCAGAAGGCATGATCTGCCTTTCACAAACCTGAACTGGGTGGGATCCAGAGTTTGAGTTTACCAATGTCTTTGTTTATGAGTTCCATGATGATACGTTCCATGGCCTTGCAGACCAGGCTCATCATGCTAATAGGTCGATAGTTCCCGGGATCAGTGGTGGCTCCCCCTTTGTGGAGTGGGATAACTGTTGCTGTGCATCATTCAGTGGGCACAAAGCCTGATGCAAGGTTATTATTGAACATGGTGCTTAAGTGGGGAGACAGTTCGTTCTGAAGTTCATGTAAAATGCAGCCTGGGATGTTGTCCGGTCCCATGGATGCTGTTTTTTTGGCTTTAGAGAGTGCAGCTTTTACCTGCGTAGTTGTGATTACAGGGACTCTGCATTCTTCCTGTATAGATATGGGCCTTTTAGGGGGTGAGAGGGGGGTAAAGTTAGCACTGAACCTAACTGCCAGGATGTTGGCAATATCAGTTGGTTCTGTAATTTTCATGCCTTTGTGCTGTAACTCAGAGCAGATCTGGGTGTTGCCATCTAGATTCGTGACATAGCTATATAATTCTTTGTGGTTGTCCTTGGATTTAGTGGTTATTTTGTTTTCATAGCTAGCTTTGGAGGATCTTATAAGGGATCTCAACTTCTTACTGAGGCTGGCCAGGGAGTTCTTCCACTCATGGGATTTTACTCTCATTTGCAACAGTTTCTTCCTTCTGTTGTAGAGTTTGTTTATGGCAGGGGACCACCAGATTGGCTTCCTTTTTTTGGAGGATAGCGTCTTGGTTCTGTTTGGGATAGCACGATCCATGCACCCGTGTAAGTGCTTATAGAGTGCATTTGTGTAGGATTCAGCAGTTGTAACTGTATTGTCCATCTGCATGGGTGTCATGAAGTTCACCACTTCTGTCTTAAGAAGCATGAAGTTGGCTTTGGAGAAATTTTTTCCTTGTTTAACTTCCGCAATATCACATTTCCAAACCCTAACATAAATAACACCCACATTCATTTCTTCATTTCTTGCCATATTAAACAAAATGAGCATCTTTTCCCTAAATAATTTTAGGTTTTTTTTGCATTCCCAGAGTATGTGCCCCCATATGCCTCTTCTTTCTTGTACTTCCAACATACTTTTGTAGCCCCTTGAAACATTCTATCCGATCTCACTAGGGTGTAAAAATACTTGTACAAACATTTCCATGTAAAGATTCTGAAATGTCTTGCCTTCACCACATACCTGGGAATCTTTGACATTTCATCCCATTCTTTCTATTTTATTTCCACTTTTAATACTTTTTTACCATTCTTTCTTTTTCCTTTCTGTCTTTTTTTATTATTACCTATCAGACGGTCTTTTGTTAATCTTATCAGGCCTTTATTAGATTTCCCCTCTACTCATCTTCCGTCCACGTATTGCACTATCTTAGGTTTATCAGAGCCGATTTTTACTTGATTCGCCATGCTACTCCAGTTGTTCTTGATAATCCCATTCCATCACTTGTTGCTGATAATCCCACTCTAGTCTGTCCTCTAAGTCATATCCCCTCTTAATTTCTTCCTATTCTTTTAATTTACCTCCAAACCAAGATTTGCTGCAAGTACCTTATCTCCTTTTATCATTTTCTCCATCTCCATGCTACTGCTTCCATTTCTTTTTCTCTCAAACACCCCCTATAATTAATATCACCCCCTCCAGTTCTTATATTCTTCCCTTTTCCATATTCTCACAAACATCTTCTGAACTTCTGTTGTTCACTGTAATACTAATCAAGTTTTGAGAGCTTGTAATAAAAAAATCTATAAAAATCATCATCTAAATGTAAACTTTCTTTTGCACAGATTACATAATTCCAGTCGTCCCTATATTTCTGCTCTACTACTCTTTAAATATGTACTAGAATCCCTGCCTATAGATTTATTTTTTTAGTCTGGAACCACTCACCCCTTCCTCCTTTCTTTCTGTCTTTGTTTCCCAATCAACTCTAGCTCTTCATACATCCAGAATAAAAATCTGTAAATAAGGGCTTTATCTTTTTAATAATTTCTCATCCATTTCCCAAAAAGCGTGTCCTGCATATATACAAATGATAACAGTTTCAATACCTGCACTGTTTGGTGTAATTCTGGTTTAATCCCTTCCCACAGATTACCATAAACACTTGCAATAAACTTTCCTACTGTTAAGGCCAGCCAAATTCCCCAAATACTTCATCCCCCCTGTATTCTTTTACCTCACTGTTCTTGTACTTATTCTTTCCCATGGCTCACTTCTACTTTGTATCCTGAAATCTTTCCAAATTTCTATATTATCGCCCATACCCTATCTTTGTCTTTTTCCCAATCAGCCATTGTCAGGAGCACATCATCAGTGTATAGTGTTATATTATTTCCAAATACCCTCTACCTATATCCTTGCCTCTCTGTTCTCTTGATTACCTCTGATAATGGTTCCAGATTCATTGCAAAGAGAACGGATAGCACTGTCTCCTTTTCCATTGAATGTTAATCTCTTCTGATAGTCCAGCTGTTATCTTTAATTTATGATACAGGATATCTGTGAAGCAGCTAAAGCTAGTCACCCATTCCATTGTAGATGCCATAGCTTTAACAGTCCAAACAGGTCCATTTCACATTGCCAACTGCTTTCTCTGCATCTAATGAAACAAATGTCCTCGCTCCTTCTGCATCACCTATTTTAGAAGGGGAATACGTCTAAGACAGTTTGTAATAGTTCAACCTGCCATAAATCCTGTTTGATCTAGATGAATGATCTTAGGTAAAATACCTCCCAATCTAGCTGCCTGTGTCTTCATTAAGCATTTGTAGTCATGATTCACAATAGATATTGGCCTATATGAGGCTGGGAAATTTGTATCTTTCCCTTCCTTATAAATCACAACCTCTTTCCAAGACTTTGGTACTGGCTCCCCCTTCATAACATTGTTGAATAACTTAACCTACCTTTTTATCATCTCTCGCTTAGAGACCTCCTAAAATTCTAACTGAACGCGGTCTGTTCCTGGTGATGCCCCTTTAGCCATTTTATCACATTCCTCTGTCACCTCATCTTCTGTACGTTGTTCTTTCAATTCAAAATTCTTTTCAGAACCAGTCTTTAATGTCTCTGGTATCTTAAAACTAGTACCAGTAGTCCTTTGTTCTTCCAGCTGTTAACCTTACTCTGTATATTGTTGTTGATAGCAATCTTTGAACTCACTCAGGATATCTCATTGGTTTTGCCCCATCCTCTTTTTTCCCCTCTTGATAAATCCAGCAGACTTCACTCTCGATCTCCTGCTGTCGTAATTGCTTTAGGCAAGTTCTTGCAAATATTTTTTCACCACTATTCCTTAATTTCCCTTTTTCTGTTTTCTTAAAGACATTCTCCTACTTCTTTCTCTCTGTATTTCACCTAAATCTATCAGTAACATATTTTAGTCCTCATCCACACCCTTTCTCTTGTCCTCTGTCTCCTTTAACTAACTCCTGTAACACCTGCTTTAGTAGCCTCTTCCTAACCTCTCAGGGTTCCCCCTTTTCATTATTTCCCTCCTTCAAAACCTTTCTCACAAACTTTCCTGTCTTCTATCTAACCTTCTTATCCTCCATAAAATGTCTAAACTCTCCTGTGTCACTCATTTCCTGCTTCCTGTTCCTCTTGCATTTCTGTCAAAATAATAGCATGATCTGATAGATGTCCCAGCTCTGCCATTATCTCCTTCAGTAACCCCAGACATTCCTGTGTTAAATAGACTTTATCAATCCTGGGCCAACAGTTATACCAACCCGGGTAAAATGGCAGATTATTATCTGTCTTATTTATGCCCTCAATTCCTAGATATCTATCCACTCCACTGCCCTTGTAAAATTACTTAAGAATTTATGTTGTTTATTTATCCTTCTGGGTCTTTGGCCTGTCTACCATAAGTCCAACAGATTTAATGAACATTACATTGACTATGTGTTAAGTTGGATTTAAAGATATTGATAGTATGAAGCAGGACTACATACCTGGGATATCTGCAATTGAAACTGGGATCTCTTTCTGGGGAGGTGGTTTTGCCTTTAAGGAAGGCCAGGACCTCCTCTATGTAATAGGTGGCTTGGTCAACAAGCCATCCCCAGTTGCCCTCCATTCCTGTTACACAACTTCCACTTGGCGGGTGGCAGCATGGATCATATCTATGGCTCTGTGAGGTACCATGTCAGAGCTGTAGTCCTAACTACTAACCGTGTTTGTAATGGTGACTGTTTCATTTTAGACACAGTCATGGAAGGGCTTGTCAGCACCATGGGCAGCTAAGAGTTATTGGTCATGGAGAAGGAGGGTGTGTAGTACCACCTCATTTTTCTGTATCTGTAAATTTGGGCTTGTAGGTGAATATGGATAGGCCAGCAGATCCTGCACTTTTCTTAATACTTTTATTTTAGGAATAGCCCCGTTGGCATGGAAAATAGGGGAATTAATAGTTTTGTTTTTGCACGGTTATAAAAATCTGTATAAAAATTCTACAGAGCCATTTTTAGCAAAGACAAATTGACAAACCATCTGACATAGCAAAATTAACCCAAGGGAATCTAAAGGTGTTATTGTTCAATGTCAGGAGTTTAAACAGGAAGCTGCACTCCCACCCAGCTCTCCTCACTTTTGAGAATGCAGACATCTGTGCCTTTACCGAGTCATGGTTTTAATCAGCAGAAAGTACCCCAGAAGTACAAGAATTCAGTGCCTTCCACACATTTAGAACAGCAACTGCATAGCGAAGAACTAAAGCTGGAGGTGTCTCAATCTGCATAAAAAACTGAATCTGTCTAGGTTAGTTAAACAGGTTGATGAACTGAAGTTCCTCCATGTGCAGATTACAACATTTTAGCAAGCTATAGGTCGCCCTCTACATCCCAGGAAACCCATAGCTCAAACTTAGACCTACTTGAGACACTCACCATTCAACCAAATACTATACTCATGGGGAACTTTAACTACCCTTCTATAGACTGGGAATCCTATACGACCTCAAATTTGTAGACTCAGAGATTCCTAGACTTCTTTAAACACTAATACCCTAGACCATAAAGTGCATATGCCCATGAGAAGTACAAACATATTGAACCTGGTACTCACAAATATGGGAGAATACTGCACCCCACCCAGTCTCAAGTCCTCTTTAGTTACATCAGATCACAAAGCTGTTTCCTTTGACATTAAAATTAATTCAGTAACCCCAGTAAACCCTGTAACAGTTAAGAACTACTCCAAGGCAAACTACTTTTTATTATGGAATAACATTTCAAAATGTCAAGGTCCTCTAAACCCACATAACACCACAAACTATGCAGAATTGTTCACAGAAACTCTATACAACCATGTCAATGGTTGAATACAGGCAGTTGTACCTACCTGATGTAAGCCCAAAACAAGCTCAAAAATCAAACCACACTGGTGGAATCCTTAATTAAACAGGCTGTACAACAAAAGATAAAAAGTCATAGCTAAAAATTAGGAAGTCTAACACCCAAAAGGTAAAAAAAAAACCTCTCTCCTCAAATTAATAGAAAAATAAGAAGGCCAATTAAGTCCAAGAAAGGCACGTTTGAGTTAAAGATAGTTTCCTAGATCAAGGACAACTATAAGGTCTTATTTAGCTATGTCATAAACCTCAAAGTCAGCACACAACAGTGTGCTGAACTGGTTATTAATGGAGTCACATTCAGTGAGCCAGGAGACATAGCAAATCTACTGGCTGTCAAATTCAGCTCCAACTTTGCCTTGCGATCACACCCAGCCACCCCCCTCCCAGGAAATACCATCAAACATCCCCCCTCCAACTATTAACAGGGAGCAGCTCCTTGCTGCACATTCTAAGGCCAAAACACAGCCTCAGTGGGCCCTGATAATATCCTCAGATGCTTTTTGAATAGCCCAAAATATGACCTATCAGGGCCACTGGAGTGACAATTCAACAACAGCCTCCAATCAGGCATTGTACCACATGAATGGAAGACTGCAATGGTCATTCCCTCTACACAAGGGTGGACCAACAATGTATGCCAGAAACTAAAGCCACATTAGTCTGACTACTCTCCATACCTCTCAACCTATTAGAGCAAGAGATCTGGAAAAAGCCACAAATAATGGGGGATAAATGCCCAAAAAATAGGGACACTTTTTAAATAGTGCTTTTACAAGCTTCAAAAGTTGATAGAATAACAGGTTTTGCATTAGCATGAATTTTCTGAAGGATATAAAGTCTAAAACTCAAATATCTGCCACTATTTTCTGACTTCAGTTCTCAGTGATTTGCTAGTGATTTGCCAGAAAACCCCACACTTTAGAAGAAACATACCAAAAATATAAGGCAAAAATCTGGACATTCTGCGAAAATCTGGACAGTTGAGAGGTATGCTACTCTCATACGCAAACCATGGAATAAATTATCAGAGAAATGATTAAGAATGACATAGGAAACCTGCAGACACTAGACCCACCCCAGTTTGGTTTTGTCAAAGGCAGGTCATGCATACTAAACCTGATGGACTTCTAGAAGGTCACTAAAGCAGTGGATGAGGGAAAAATGGTGCATACTGCCTACCTTGTTGTGTCTAAGACACAAACGTATGGCACTGGGCATAAATCCCTATATAATAGACTGGATACCCAGCTGGCTCACAGATAAGACCCAGGATTGGTGAGACCACCTCCACAAAGAGAACAGTCACCAATGGAGTCCCTCAAGACCCTGTGCTGGGCCCGCTCCTCTTTGGCATCCACTTCTTGGAAGTCAAAGCCAATGCCAAGGGCCTCTGTTTGACCAAGTTTGCAGATGATTGCAAACTAGGAGCAGTCATACAATGATAGTAACATCTTATAGGAAGGTCTGACACAAAAAAATGACTGGTACCAAAGCCATGGTTTGCAGTTCAATGCCAAAAAAATGCATGATAGTACCTTTGGGGAAATCAGCCACCCTGTGAAACTATGTTATAGAAGAAACATCCCTAAGGGTAGACCTAGTAGTCAGAGATTTGGGGGCACATGTAGATTGTAACCTGGCTTTCAACCACTATGTGTCTAAGGTAGTAAACAAATCATTCTTTGTTGTTCAACTAATAAGTAAGGGCATGACATCTAAGTCCAGGGGAAGCCATCATGCCACTGTACTCGGCCCTCATCAGACTCATCTTTGAGTATAATGCCCCCTTCAGTATGAACCTGACCAGGCACATGCAACAACTGATGTGTCTGCAAAGGTTCCTCACAAAAGGAATATAGTGACTAATCAGTGGAGTCTCCCAGGACTCTGTGCTGGGCCCACTCCTCTCCGGCATATACTTCTTCCATGTCAAAGATCTTTAGCTGACCAAGTTCCCAGATGATTGCAAACTGGGAGCAGTCATTGAATCCACACAAGATATGAACACTCTTCAGGAAGGTCTAATACAGACACACGCTTGGTGCCAAATCCATGGCTTAAAAGTAAATACCAATAAATGCATTATAGTACCTTTTGGGAAGTCTACTACCTTGGGTAACTTCATCTTCAGTAAAATACCCTTCAAACCAAACTAAAAAGACTGGTGAATCCCAAGGAAACCAACGTAACTGCCAGAACTAAAACCAAAAAAAAAAACACTGGTGGCCTAAAAGAATGAACTGGAGAATGGCTCTAGCATAAAATAGATTTTAATCAATGCTTTCATCAACAAGATTTCTTCATAAAAATAAAATCCATCTTGCAAATCATCACATATAAATACTAGAGCCTATCATACAAAATACCTGCATCCAATAAATCATTTAACCAATTAAACAAATAAAGTACTTAAAACAATAAACTGATGTGAAACCTAATATTTGATATATACTTGAATAACACAAGACAAAAAAACTATACTTATTATAATTTTAATAAATGTTTTAATAAATATCAAACAGTCAATTTCCTATGCAGTAAAAACATTTAATATTAACAACCTCATTTAAACCGGGACTATCTGGTGCAAGGTTAATTTGCCATTCAGTCTCCTTTCTCTCAATTCTATTTTTAAGGTTACAATCTCTCAAGTCCTGCTTAATATGATCTAAAATGGTAAAAGTAAATTTCTTATAAGAAGTGCATATCACAGAATGCCTATAATGAACATTGTTTTCATCCTTTATTTTCAATGCATAAAAATGCTCTTTAATTCTTTTACTAAGACTTCTGGTAGTCATGCCTACATAGAATGCTGGACAGCCAGAACACAAAGCTATATACACAATATTGCTATTACTACAGCAAAATCTACCTGGAATACTAATAGTGTAAGGAACATGGTCCAATGTAAGTTATGGCCCCTCATGAATAGACCTACAGATACTGCAGTTGTTGCATTTAAAAGTTCCTTTACACTTAGATGTAATTGGTGGGGAAACATAGGTGTCATGAATCTCCAACATATTTTTGATACTGCTATGTTTCTTATAAACAAAATAAGGCGTCTGATCCAAAACATGGAGCAAATCACTATTCCATTCAATAACCTTCCAGTTGTTTTGTACAATAGACTTAATCATTCTACTATCGACAGTCATAGTGCTGCATCTGGGTACCAAACTGGCATGATGATGCTCCTTATTTAGAGTCTTATTAGTATAGGCAGGAAATCTGTACCACATCTTGTAATGATTTCCTGAGCTGCTTTTTCAAATAAATCTAGTGGATACCCTCTCTCAAGAAATAAATTAATAATAAAATGAATTTCAACCTGAAAGACTGTATCCCTACTTACCATACGTGAAGCTCTTATGAATTGACCTTTTGGAATGTTTTACTTCATAAAAGTAGGGTGATTAGTCTTATAATGAAGATAACTATTAGAAACAGTACTTTTCCTGTGCATTCTACTGTAAAAAATACTTTCCTGGCTATCCCATGCTAGTTCAACATCCAAAACGCAAACTTTATTCCCTATCTCACCAGCTGTAAAGGTAAAAAAATTACAACTAGTGTTAATTTCTTTCAATAGCTGGATGTATGAGGTGGTAAAACCTTTCACTATGAAAAATAAATCATCTACAAATCAACAATAAAAAATAATGTTAGAGAAATATGTAATGGTAGGTCAAATCTCTTTCTCCCACCAACCCAAAACCAACACAGCAAAAGCCAGAGCTACTGTAGCCCCTTTGCAACTCCTTTGAGTTGTTTATAAAACTTAGTATTAAATAAAAAATAGTTATTCTCTAACAACAGTTCTAACAAAGCTAGATACAGTTTAATTAAAGAATCACTGAACAAAATATACATTACTAAAAAATTCAAAACAAACTGTAAACCCTCTTTTTGAGGAATAGCTGTAAATAAAGACATTATATCCACTGTAAACATAAAATGATCAACTTCACTATATTCATGTTCAATGGAAAAAATATGCAATTTAGTTAAAAAAGTCCCACGAATCACATATATATGAGTGTAGGTTTTGAACCAAAGGATTGAACACTGAATCTAAAAATAGAGAAATACCTTCTGTAATACTCCCCATGGCCAAAACAATTGGCTTAAAAGGGGATTGAGGGTGTCTTTATGTATTTTGGGTATAGCAAACAGCACACTCACTCGAGGATTATCAATACTCAAGAAGTTATATATTTCAACACTTAAATCCCCATTCATAAGATAATCATATAAACAGTGTTGTATATAATTATAACTCTTTTAAGTATTTCACCACGAGGAACCTCCTGGTATTCATTCTCTTTATGTAACATATCCTCCATCGCCCTCTGTGCGAGCTTTTGTAACAACTTATAGTGGTGATAGAGACCAAATTGACTCTATCCATACAAAAAATTGGCAAATATTTTTTTCCAACAAAAATTGTATGATTTACTAGGGACTCAGCCTAAAATTATTTATAAGAAAGGCCATTGCTTCAAGAAATATTTTGAAAGCCTTTCATTTAATGGGAAGGAAGTCATTGGAAAGATGTGGGGCATGTAACCAATTCCAATTTATTCTGGTAGAGGACCATATCAATGTGAAAGATGTGAGGATTAACATCAAGGGCCACTACAATTGCCATACTCAGCCACTGTTTACATAGCCTTGTGTAAACAATGCCCTGTATTCTATATGGGGAAAACTGAGCGCAAATTAAGACAGTGTATTTATGAACATATATATGAAATTAAACAAATCAAAGTCTACTAATGCATTGTATAAGCATTTATCTTGTTATAAGTTTGGCTTCTCTATTTTGGAACTGGCTGAGAAAAATCCCAGGGAGGCTCATGGGCAATTACTTTAGAACAAAGAGAATTATGGTGGCAGCTCTTTCTTAATGCCTTGGGGTACTTAGTTCAAAATTACATTATTAGTATCAGCAGTATTTTAAAGATGAGGGGATTTGAAAAGGTAGTATAAATTATATGTTTAATATTTCTCTGATGATAATATAATATACAACTTGGGTTGATGGCATTTTTATTGGTTATTCATGGTAGTATTTGCAAATTTGTATGTATATATATCCTGTACCTTTAAATTTTAAACTTTAAATTTTAAATTTTAAACAATCTTGTATCACATGACTTGCAGGGAACCTACTTATTCCATTGGAATGAATGCTGAATTCTATCTGAAGAAGTCTACTATTCGACAGATGGAAGCGCTTATATTTATTGTTTTATTTTGGTTCAATAAACCATTCTTTGAGTCTGTTTTTTAGTTCTTTATTCTGGAAGCTGACAGTTGGTGGCAAACTCTACCAGCTTTATGTGGCAACAGTAATATGGAAAAAGCCTTTGCTATAAAAACAGGAAAATTAAGGAATGCTCGTAGGTTTATCTGCAGCCTACATACCCACTCCTATACAGAAGGGTGTTGTCTCAATTGCTCTAGAAGTTGCTTCCAGCTTTATTACCAGTGGCTTAGGTTCAACTAGTATGCCTGGCATCAAAGGGCTAGCTGGTGTCCAGGATGCTAGATGTTAAGTGATCAGCTTTCTTATCACAGTAGATAGGTGTGTGAAGTTACTTGAAGTAGTACTGCACCTTGGTAAAGGCCTGCTACACTTTCAATGTTAGTATTTACACTGGCTGAAACCTGGCTGTGTTTTAAGCAGGCAGTGATGGCAACATGTGAGCATGTGTGTGCACCAATATTCCTGTGTGTGCACAAATGTATATGCATGTGTGTATGTGCGTGTACATGTATGAAGCTGCTTGTGTAAATGCACTTTATGCAAAGGGAAGGATGGGGGAAGCAGTTAAAAGCTAGTTCTTTGTATTGCTTCTAGGCTCCAATGATGGCCATGTGATACAGCAGCAGCACACCAGTATGGGCTACCATCCTGTTGGTGGTAGTGGAAACATCAGCAATAAGACCACTATGGTAGAAAATGGTCCTATGAAATGTGGGTCCTCCATTGCCAGACTGGAGTGTGGGATGGAAACAACAAAGTTATAAAAAAATTGCTGCAAGATGACTTCAAAAGGATAATGCAGGTTTATTTAAAAGTTGAGCATTTCATTCTCTAAAAAACAGAACTTCACCAGAACTACTTCTGTTACTTCCTGTTTTTCATTTTGACCATAAATATCTTAGCAGTTATAATGCAACTTTTCACCTGTGCTATCAAATTTCAGTCCCTTGAAGTTTCTGAGCCTTAATAATGAGATGACTTCTTTTCTGATGAAATGGGAAACTCATGTGACAATACTTAAATTTCCTAACCTTTTTTTCTCCCCTTTTCTCATAAGTATAGATTATTATAAGTATTGTTGTTATTACTATTATCATTTCACCCAGACATTGTGGTTTCTTCTAGCTTCCTTGCTAACCTCTCCCGTCAGTTGTTTCCTGGTATACTTTGCCAGTAAGCCAGCATGGCTAATCTCTGGTTATGACCAGGGAAGTGAATTTGCAGGAGAAGTTGATGAGGGAGGAAGCCATCCTTCAGTAATGGCTGTTCAGGATCTCTAGCCAAAAAGAAGAGGAAATGTGCAATGGCATCAGGTGTTTATTTATCTGACATTTCTTTACTAGGAAGGTCTGACTGGGTTAGAAAGAACCCATTTTCAGCTGAGGCCCTGGGAAAAAAGCTCCAGTTACACATGGACATGTACAATACAGATAACATAAAAATTGCATGAGTTACAAATACATGCAGAGGTGTAAAAATAAAAGTTTATACAGATAGCTACAGATTACCTGAGTTACAGATAAGCAGGTACATTGAGACGAGGCAGAAGTTACTATTCAAGTAATTGATATCAGTGTGCAAGTGAATGATACAGAGTAAAAAGAGTACGATGGAGAGAGAGTAAGAGAGTTGCAGTCAGGTCTGATATGGAATGCCTGGATCAGAGCAAGGACACAGCCAAGGGTTGATTGGGTCTATATTATTTAATTGGAATACTTATTTGTCAAATACGTATTCATTGAACACTAATCAGCGAAATTCATTTCAGCAAACCCGGGACTTTTTCCCAGCATTAGGAAGCACTTGGCCATCACAGCAATGTTTCCCTTTCCCCACTGTAGTGCGATCTCGGAGTTTGTATATATAGTTAGCGTGGTGTGGGGGTGAAGCCACCCATTTGGGTGGGTGGATTTAGCACAATGTTTGTTCCAGAGTGCAGGTGGGCAAGTGGTTCCTAACCCTGGTAAAAACGCAGGGGTTCAGTGAAATGAGTTTTGCTGATTAGTGTTTGATGAACACGTATTCAACTAATACATATTTCGATTAAGTGTCATTGACCTGAGTTGACCATGTGCTGTTTTACTACAGTTTTGAGGGCAGGTAGGTTAATGGTAGTTTTCACAGTATGTGGGAGAGAGTTACATGCTTTTGCAACATAGTGGGAGTAGAGGCTTTGTCCAGCTGTCTTAGAGGCTTTGTATATGGAGAGAAGCTCTTTATTTGTGGACCTGAGTGTTCTGCTTGGGTTATAAGGTGTAGTGATGTTATTTAGGGATGGGCAGGCTGTGGTTTTGTATGAGTATATAGTAGGTAGTTGGGGAATTATAGCCAGTTTAGTTTTTTTAGTGACAAGCAGTGATGGGTTCTAGTTTTTGAGCTGGTGGCAAACTTGGCTACTTTATATTCCATTTTGGATCTAGAGGAGCTCTGTAGATTGGTAAGTATTGGGGTGCAATAAAGCAGGGATAGTAGAAGGAAAGTTTTGGCAAGGGTGGTTTTGGAAGAAGAGGTAAGTGTGCATTTGTTTCTGTAAAGTGTGCCAAGTTTCTGGTGGGTTTTCTTTGTGTTTTTTTTTTAACGTGAAGATCAAACTGAAGGTGAATGTCTATGACTACATCCAGTAGCTTAGTGGGGTGGACAATTTCAATTGTGGTGTTATCAGCAGAGATAATTTTGAAGTTGTTTAGATTAGAAGTACAGTTCTTTGGCTGAAAAAGAAGCAGCTTACTTTTTTGGGGGGTTAAAGAATAGCTGGCAGTTGGTAAGCCAGTGTCCAACAGCAAAGAAACTTTGCTGATTATCAAAGAGAAGCTGGGGGTAGTGTGAGAGAGGTACAGAGTATTGTGGAATCATCAGCATATTGGATGAGTGTTCCACTAGTAGATACTGTACAGAGGTCATTAGTAAAAAATATTGAAAAGTAGGGGTCCTAGGATGGACCCCTATGGGACTCCAGTGGTATTTACTAGCAAGGGGAAGATAACATTTGACCATTTTATAGATAGTTTTCGATGGTGTAAATAACTGTGGAACCAATTTAGTGTAGTGGGTAAATCCTAATTTAGAGAGCTTGTTCAAGAGTAAAGAGTGAGACACTGTATCAAATGCCTTTGAGAAGTCAAGAAATAGTGAAATAGTGCATATACATAGCAACTTGATCTGTAGCTCTGTTTACAAAGCTGATGAAGGTTAGGGGGGCTGTAGTTGTGCTGTGGCCAGGACAAAAACCATGCTGTATGTTTGTAAGGAGGTTGTTATGCTGTAAGTAATTCATGAGTTGAAGATGAATACATTTTTCCAGTATTTTAGAGATATAAAGAATGCAAAAGTTGTGTGATTAATGCCCTACAGAGGTGGGGGAAGAAATATAATCGCTAACTAGCTTTCTCCCAAAGGAGGAGAAATCACCCTTTCTTATTTTATAAAAGTTAATCTGTAAAAAGCTAAAAAATATGTGGTTTAATTGGTCAAACGTTTGGCTTAAAAACATAGTTTCAATAATAAGTCAGGATCTTAGGTAGCCTATAAAGGAAAGCACACTGTGAAGGGTCTAGTTGGAAGGGCTCTTTTATCCAAAACTATGAGTGTTATGCCATCTTATTCTTCCATAGACCCTAGTGTCTTTATGTCTGCTCTGTAGTTCTCAGACATTTTGTTGTATCCCTCCTTGTCATTTTTATCGCACCTAAAAAAGGTATAGAAATGCCCCGGATGTGAGGCCGAAATCTCAGTGCAGGTTAAAACCCCAGTGCAGGCTAAAATCTCAGTACTGCCTCCCAGTATTAGTGCCAGTTAAAATCTAGTGGTTAGATGAAAGAAAAGACAGACTCCCAATTGCTCATTAAAAATGTTATTACTATCTTCACAGGAAGTTATCCGAGCACTGTCCAGTGCTGTTTAGCAGTGACAGGAGAGCTCTATTTATTCACAATTGTGGGGTGTGTTCCAGGTTTTTAACCAATCACGTGGGTGGGTGTGGAAATGGCAAATGCCTTTATTACATTGTTGGTGATGACATATTGGTAAAGCCCAGGAAATCCTGCCATTTAAAATATTATTAACATTTAGAGTTTGTGGTGTTACAAACAGAAAAATATGTATAGAATAATAGAGTTCGAGTTAAGAAATCTCTAAGTCTGTGAGCAATAATCTTCTGAATTCATGGCTTTATATCACAATAAAATAATATAGATTCAAAGGTTAATATAACTATAAGCTCGTGTGCTGAAAAAGCCATTCTAAAACATAGTCCCCTTAAGCATGTTCCAGTTCTACAGAGGTAAGAGCAGCATCTAGTTAAAACAAAAACGTGATCATTCTTTTTTTCTCTTTTAAATATACATTAAACATTTCAGAAAGTTTTGTGAGTGGAGGAAAAACATGCTCAGTGGATTGTGGGGTTAGATCCAAATTAGGGAATAAAAAGGGGTAACGGATAAGCACTGATCTCGCCTGGCGCTTTTGTGTTCTTCTTCAGGGAAGCTTCCTGGAGTTACACACAATGCTAATCTTAAAGGTATGGAGGAATATGAGTAAGTGGTGAACAAACTAAGAAAAAAATAATATAAATAAAACCCAACTTTCACAAAAGACATGTTTTTGTTAGGTGAAGTGTGCTAAATTGTCATCCAGGTGGTCTGTAATTCAACAAATAAGCAGAATACAAAATAATAAGTTAAACCGGAGTGTCTGACAGTCAGTGGGCTATGAGAAAAAGTGAAGTTCCATATAAACAAAAGAGTTATGTGCTTTTGGAAGGATGACCGTGAGGAAGGTCAGGATGTCAATATAAATAAATAAGGTGGGTTTAAAAAACAAAGCAAAATAAATATGATGTATGTGAGTGGGGGAAGAATGGCACCCAAAGCATGAATACTTCCCAAGTATGTTGGTATTGGATTGTAGGTTGTTATGGAAAATAAGCCAGGAAAGTGTGCTGTGCTGTGGAGTTTAAAGTTTTAGGAAGTAAATAGATTGGGGGACGAAATGGTGGTGGAGGTAGAAGGAGTATGTTGGACACAGGGAAATAACGACTTGGATTATAAACATGAATTACTAAAATATTACTCAGTTAGAGCCCAAAGATCCCATAGCATGAAGAGGAGTCTAGTACTAACGGGAATTAAGAACTTAGACCCAAGAACTGTGGAAATCAATCGACATAAAGTATCTGGGTTCTGCAATGCGGTGTCCCATTGTCCTAAAAGCGTAGTGCTCTTAACATACCATACTCAGTTAAAAAAATGAAAATTTTAACCGGATAAGAGTTGAAATATAACCGATGGGCAAAACTCAGCAGGGAAAATTCCTTGGAAAACATCAAAATTATTTACTTTTGGGAAAGTGAAAATAAACTGAAAATAAAGGACTGCCAGGGTAAAATTATCAAATGGGGAGGTTGTGTGTGCATGTGTGAAAAAGACCAGAGAAAGAAGGGAAAAAATAGTGAAGCTGGTGTGCATGTTGGAAGAAGGACAGGAAAAGTGAAACTCCACCCAAAGATGTCAGTGTTGTGGAGTGGAAATGCTTGGAATGAAAAAAAATGGTGCTGAAGGGTTGGAAGTGGACCTTTAAATATTAAAATCTAAAAAACATAAAAACAGAAAAAGAAATCAAGGAAACAGTGCAGTAAAACATAACATTAGATTTAAAAACATTAGATATAGAAATTATATGCCTCAACTGTGTGCTTAAAAAATAAAAAAAATATTACACAGACGTTAACTAGAGAGTCCAGAAACTCTGGCCAATCTTAAAAAAACTGAGAGATCCAAGTGTGTCAGTGGAATTTTTTTCTGGTACAGTTTCCTCAAATTAAGTACCGGTATTATAGATTCTGTTGTGTTTAGTCCGGGAGAGTTTCTAGCCTGGAGTCATATCTGCCACATCAATACTCTTTTTTTGAGCAGATCATTACAGCAGCCATTGAGTGGAATATTAGGAATATGGTCCAAAATGTGGACTCTGAAGTCATTGTATCCTGGGTGCCCCATAGTGTGTACAGCAAGAGGATTTGACCTATGCAGATGTTGTAGGTCATGAAGGTGCTTTACCACCCTGGTCTTCAGATAATTGATGGTTTTCCCTAAGTAAAACATGTTGCACTTGGTGCAATCAGCCCAGTAAATGACACCTTACTTGTTGCAGTCCCCCAGACAGCTATGCTGAAGATCTTGTGATTGTTCCAGCACAAAAAAGATCATTCTTGCCACTCATGTAGGTGCAGTAAAGGCAGGGTTGGGTGCTGCAGGGGTAAGTCTCTCCTTCTGTGGTTGTGGGAGTTTTGGTTCTCTCTAAGTGGTCCCTAATGTTTTTCGAATAAAACAGTTATGCAGACTCTGTTTGTATTTTTAAGGTTTAGGAAGGATATCAGAAGTTCATCTGAGGAAAAAGTAGGGGTGTCATTTATATATGGTGTCATATTAAGGTTTTCAGAGTACAGTAATGCTAAGCCTCCACCATTCCTTAGGGTTCTTTCCAACCTGAGCAGGCTATAGTTAGGAGGTAGGAACTCAGAGTCTGGTATGTTAGGCTTTAGCTAGGTTTCAGTGAGGGCTAGTATGTCGGACTTGTACTAATCTATCCAAGTATGCAGAGGGGATATTTTGTTGCTTATGCTTCTGATGTTGAGGGTCATAAAGTTACATTTTTTATGAGGAAATTTGTAGAGAGGATTGGTGGTGGGGCCAGGGTTGGAGTGGATGTCACTGCATTGTGATAGTGGACAGATTAAATTGGAGTATATTTTGTTTGTTTTTGTTTTTTTGGAGGGGGTGGCTGAAAGAGGTATAAGATTGGGTTTGCTTTGTGTACAGTCCAGGAATTTAGGGACTAAATAGTAGGGTAATTGTATGGAAACAGCAGAGAGGAAATATGCTGTAAGCTATAATGGTGTATTTGGTGGCTGGAGGCATATATATTAGTGTGGGGTAACTATTATTGAGGTAAGTTGTGGAAGTGATGTTGCATGTGTGAGTATTAGTAATGTGGAGGTTATTGTGGTTAAGAGTATTTTTGTGGGGTAGTGGTATATGTTTGGGAGCTAGTATGAAGTGAGGTACTTACTATGTGGGGAAAAAGAAGGGGTGGAGTAGTTTGTGGTATGGAGGTGAGGAGAGAGTTGTAAGGGTGATTGTGGCAGTGACTGGTTTTATTGGGAGATAGGATGGAGGTTGTGAGTGGTATAAGGAAGGTAGGGTGGAGCCTATGGAAGTGTAAGTGAAGGAGTAGCTGGGGCAGGTGGAATTTGGGGAAAGGATAGGGGAATGGAGTGAGCTCAAAAGTAGGGAGTGTGAATTGAGCAGGCTGAGAAGATTGATCTCTCCCCACTCCCAGATCTAGTAGAAGAAAAACAATCAGAGACATTGAAAGAGTGAAGCTACAGGTGAACTGTGATAGCCTGGATAGTGAAGGTAAGTGATAGAAACTACGGATAATCGAGGGTAGAGTGGTGACAAGGAGGGACAGAGTACAGTTAGATAAGATAGTGGGGTAGAAAAGAAACTAAGAATAGTGTGCAGGAATTTGGCGGCAAGAAAATATAGTAGCTGGAGGTTGGGGTTTGATTCGATGATGTGCTTTCAGCCCTATATGTACAGGTTAAATTGCAGTGATATTTTATGAGTTAGAGACATACATTAAATGTGGTTGCAGGCTTGTAGATCTTTTAGGCAGTATAGAGGAGCCATGTTTTTATGCTGGGTGGCCAGAGAAGTGTTCTGCACTGAAGATATAGCTGTGGTTACTGCCTGTTATCTTTATGGTTGACCACAAAATCCAGATAAGCTGTTAAATTATGGCTGTTGCATACTACCAAGACCAGTAAGGTAAGGGAAGTCAGAAAAACATATATAACATGTAAACATATAAACATGTATACACATAGTGGGCACTGAAGATCTGTTATTCCACCTTTCCACTTTTGGATTATAGATACTTGTCATCTCCTGCTCTTCAACATAAGTTGCGCAAGCTGTACTAAACTTCATAACCTCATCTGTGATTGGAGGGCAGGTACTTGACAATATCTGCTTCCAGAAAAGCAGATATGTTCCTGACTGAAGGTAATCCTCACTAATTTAGCAGTATCTGTACCAATGGACTGGCTGGTATAATACCTATCTGTTTAAAATATTCTTTCCCTCTGAGGTAGCAAAATTATGTTTTTGCATGAGTTTAGGTCATCATTGCATTATGCCAAAGCTGTAATACTATCAGTTAAATTATCAAACACAAACCTCTGGTCTTCCTGCAGTACATTGGCTAGTGCTACTAGTTCTGCACTTGGGCAGCGATACAACCTGACAGGGCTCCTACCTGCCACACATCTCTAGTGTACATAACAGTGGCCTGCCCAGTGTATAATTCTCCCTTCTCATGTTATCTAGAATCAATATTTTATTTATTTATTTTATTAATTATTTATTTATTTGACATTTGTTTACCCAGGAGGTCCGACTAGGCTAGTAGCTCATTATCAGCAGAGGCCTGCTGAGAAAAGCTCCAAAATGCAATTGACAAACAATTTTTTTTTACATGTTATTTACACATTAGTTACAAAGTAACTCTTCATGCCTATAGAATTACAAAAATACAATTACACAGAGATACATAAGATACATATCACTGTCTAGCTATTTCTGCAATGAGTACAAGATAGAAGTTAGATGGGAAAAATAAGGGTAATTTTGGAGGGGGTTACTGAAATAATGAGAGGTAGCTTAATAGAGAAGACATGGGTGTACAGAGACACGAGAGTTTGGGATCTTGAGAAGTTGTTTAAACTTAGATGAGTTATTGGTATTTTGGATATGTTAAGGGATGGTATTCCAGTCCCTGGATGTATGATTGGAGTAAAGAAAATCCTCAAAACTGTTATTAGATTTTGTGACTTTTAATAGGAATTTGTTGGAATATTTTAGGGTTCTTTTATTGGACTATGGTTCTATAAAGTTGTTAAGTGCCGGGCAATTGTCTGGTTGGTATATTATGGTATGGGCAGTCATGAGTTGATTGAACAACAGAAGGTTGGGTAGTTCTAGCCAGTTTAGTTGGCAAAGAGCAGCACAGTGGTGGGATCTGTATGGTGAGTTTGTGGAAAATCTGGAAACTTTGTTATAGCAAGCTTCAAGCTTAGCTAGGTCTGTTTTCTTAAGGTTGGCGAAGATGAGCAAGGCATACACTAGGGTCGATTAGTTTGTCTTGTTGAGCTGGTGAGGTATGGTTTGATTCTGTAGAGGTAGCAGAGTTTAACATGGCTCTTGGTGCTAAGTGTTTATCGAATCTCAAGCTGATATCAATGGTGACTCCAAGTAGTTTAGTGTGAAAGAGAGGTTCAATTTTGGCATTCTTTGCTGAATAGATAAGGAAAGGAGGATGTGAGATCAGTTGATTTGTTATTAAAAAAGAGTATTAATTTAGTTTTATTGGGATCAAGAATACATTGATGGTTGGAGAGCCAAGATTGTATGTCTGAGAAGGATTGTTGGGTTATATCTTGGAGTTGTGGAAGGGAGGGAGCAGCACAGATAATCATGGCGTCATCTGTGTATTGAATGACTGTGGCGAATTTAGTAGCAGTGTAGAGTTTGTTGGTGAAGATTGTGAATGGTCCTAGAATTTAAATTTGTGGGATGCCTACTGTGATGGGTAATAGGGATGATAGATCCCCTTGTCATTTGATTGCTTGCTGATGGTCAGCTAAGCAGTTATGAAATGATGAGAGAGCTGTATGCTTTAGGTTTAGGGATGAGAGCTCATTGTGTTTCTGGTGGGAAACTGTATTGAATGCCTTAGACATATCTAGGAGATACTATTTGGTATAGAAGCTTCTTTGACAACTCCCTGTGACATCTTGGTCACTATAGTTGTACAAACATGACTTTTTCCACTCCTCAGTGTCCTCATTGCAGAGTTTAATCCTGTATCTGTCATAATTTTGCCAGATTTCTTCTGGGTATTAAATAACTTCCTGGCTTTCTTTTTGATTGTCTGAAAGTGCTTTTTAATCTACCTGAGTGCATAAGTTCTACTAATGGATAACGTATATGCAGTATTATTTCAATTGCCATGAACACAGGCTCACAGATCTACATTACCCATGTTGCATGTTCTACAGCAGTTAATTAACTGAGCATTCCATTAGCCACAACATTATTCTTAGTTTTATAATAGCTTCCCGGTCTTGCTACTTCTCCATGTTCATGGGTGATCACAGCACTGTAAAACCTGTCATTTTGTGTATATGGAATGGTCATTCGTGACTAAGCAGCTCCAGTGCTAGGGCTTTACCTGAGTATAATCCTTTTCCTAATTTTATATCTGCAGCACCCTATCTAGAGGCCCTATGATTTTCTTCACTAATTCATGCTGTCAGTCCTGTGACAAAACAGATGTGAAATGACTCAGTATTATCAGCTGACTCAGCAGTGTTGAGATGAGAGGCCGAATTTCTCTAATATGATCTTGGTCTGCCCCAGGTCCTCCTTCTAGTTGACATTTAATGGCATGGTTCCCTTACAAAGTACCTTGGAGGCATTCTTACAAGCAGCCCAAACTGTCTCAGTTGTCCCTACTAACATGGCAGAACAATGGCTGTACTTAGGGAACATTCTGAAATGCAAAGCTTCTCATTCTGTCATGGACAATGAACTCAGCTTCCTTGAGAAGGAACTTCATTTTGCCACTTGTGTCTGCCATCTCATCCTTTCAGTAACTATCCAAAGCTCATGACAATATGTCATAATGGGGACGCAGACTGAAAGCTGAGAACTACATCTACATTAGTTATTTCTTGTTTACAGTCCTTGCAGGTTCACTACCACTACCCCATTGGCAGGTTAACCTCTGAATTCCCTGTACTAACATTGTAAATTCTCTTCTAATGCAAAATAAAATTCTCCTTGTCCTTGGCAGCCCTCTCTTCTTCCATACTGTTTTGAAGGATGACAACTGTTTAGGGTAATCCTCTCATCTCATGTAAACAATAATGTTGCTCACATTGCCCAGAGGCACTCTGTCCCATCAACCACCTCCTAAAACAGTAATGTTGTGGTCATTGTTCAGCTGGACCCAACAGAAATATACTTCTTATTTCCAGGAATTGGCTGTGCTACTCTGAACTGTTCAAATCTTCCTCGCTTGAATGTGTCATACTAGAATAATTCTTTAACAAGCTGCTTATGTAACTAATTTAAATGTTTTCAAGAATGTGCCAAATTGCCATAGCCTATGTACATGGTATAAAAGTCACAGGTGCTTTGATGGAGGCAGGTCAGTCAAATTCAGGTGCACAAAAGTGGGCAGTGAAGAGCTGATATGCTTATGAGCACCTTCTCACCATAATAAACCTTTGGGAGGATAAATTAAGACCCTAAGCATTTTAAGGAAATGGCCCTGAAAGCAGCCTGGGCCATTTGGAATTGCTGTTTACCTTCATTTTGTTGTTGTCGCCTCACAGCAAGAGGTTCTGCAGTTTGATTCTCGGCTGGGGTGCTTTCTGTGTAGAGTCTGCATGCCCTCCCTGCGTTCATGTGGGTTTCCTCTGGGTACTCCATTTTTCGACAGCTTTCTAAAGATATGCATCTGGAGCATTTCTCAACAGGCCTCTGCTGAAAATAGGGTGCGTCCTAGTCGGACATATTAAATAAATAAATAAATAATATTAAGCAAATAAATAAATACATTTTATGCATGCATCTTGTCCTACCAATAAACGTCTTGAAAGTTTAAGAGCACAAAACCCCTCCTATAATTAAAAGTATACTGCAAAGTATAAGCCTCCTGCCACATGAAGCATGTCCATCTACTGGAAGGAACGTGCTTATACCCAGGTTAGAATATGGTCTCCCGATTGCCACACTCGTATTAGCATACAGCTTATCTCACTGCGGGAAATTGTTAATAAAGTAATCTCTTTGCTTACCATGTTAGTCTGCTGACTCATTACTGTGATCTTAACATTTTGCATTGGCTGACAATTAGTAGCAAGACAGCCCTTCTGCTTAATACGAGGCTATATAAAATATTAAAGTAGTTAACACTGCTCACCATTGCGCAGTAAATAAGTGGCCAGACCTGTCCCATGCTGTATTAGAAAAACACTGGTGCCTCACTCCTGCTAACAAGACCAGTATAGATGAAAAAGCTTTTTTCAAAAATGTGTCAAGCTTCCTGAAATCACATTTCTAAAGACATTCACGCACAGTAAACATTATTTGCTTTCAAAACTAATTTGAAGGAGTACATTTTAAAGAGAATGCCTGTAAATGCTTAAGAGATAATGATTAATAAACCTCAGGTGTATTTGCTGGCTTATGACTTCTTTGAGAACTTTACTAGGAGAAACCAGCTGATGAACAGTACTTGAACTATAAATAGTGTGTAAATTATATTGTACACACCTTTTAATATTTCCTTATAAATAATGAATGGATCTGTCATTAAGGTTTTATGGGAGGTGTGATAGACTTTCCTATTCTTGCATTACTGTAACTATTTTAATATGAATATGAACTTTGCTGTATGACTGTGACAGTCTGTCTGTATCTATGTATATATAAATAACAATGTTTGATCTGCAAATTTTGCTTTCCACTGAGCCTGAATCATAGCTGAAAAGGGTTAGTCGACTAGTCTACCTATCTAGTTAACAGGTTATTAAATAAATAAAATAAACTAGGCATGGAGCTGAGCATGACATAGCAGGAAGCTTAATATCCTGTTCAGTCTCAGCCTCTCCACAGGATATGTGCCCATAGAATGGCGCATAGCAACGGTGGTCCCACTACACAAGGGTGGGGCCACAACTGACCCTGGGAACTACCGACCAATAAGCCTGACCAGTCTGATCTGTAAGGCTATGGAACAAATTATTATGGAACTCATAAATGGAGAGATTGGGAACCTCCAGTCACTGGACCCCACACAGTTTGGCTTCGTCAAGGGCAGATCATGCCTCCTGAACCTGGTGGATTTCTTTGAGACAGTTACTCAGGCTATAGATGAGGGAAAGGAGGTACACACAACTTACCTTGACCTTGCTAAAGCATTTGACACCATTCTCCATTCAGGTATTATTGATAAGCTCACCAGCCTGGGCATAAACCCTTACGTCACAAGATGGATCGCAAACTGGCTCTCAGACAGATCCCATAAAGTAAGAGTAGTGGAATCTATGTCCGAATCTAGACCAGTAATGAGTTGTGTGCCTCAGAGCTCTGTCCTGGGGCCCCTCCTGTTTTGGCATATACTTTTCAGAAGTACAGGCAAGCACGGAAGGGCTGTGGCTGACTAAGTTTGCGGAAGACTGCAAACTGGGTGCTATAATAGAGTCTCCGGCTGACATGGAGATCCCCCAGAAGGGCCTAAATGAGACTGATGCATGGTGTCAAAGCCATGGTCTCAAGCTAAATGCAAAATAATGTGTAGTAATCCCCTTTGGAAAAAACAGAGTACCCGCAAACTACAACATAGGAGGTAATCCCCTGAAATCTGAAGAAGAAATAAGGGATCTAGGGACCCAAGTAGATAGTCAGCTTTCCTTTGATAACCATGTTGCCAAAGTGGTTAGAAAATCCTTCTATGTGACCCATCTGATCATGAAAGGGTTCGCATCAAGATCTAAGGATGTAATGGTGCCCATCTACTCTTCCCTCATCAGACCCATTATTGAGTACAATGCACCAATTGGAATGTACCTGGCTAGACATCTCCAGCAGCTGGAGAGACCACAAAGCTACCTAACCAAGAGGATTATTGGCCTCAAACAGTTGCTCTATGCAGCACGATTGAAAAAGCTAAGACTGTTCTCTGTTGCATACCGCTTTCTCAGAGGCGATCTCTATCTAACGTACAGAGCCATGTCCAACCCAGAATTGTTGGACATGCTCCATCTTAGCAAAACCAAATCTACTCGAGCTACATGCTCTAGGGATATAAACCTCAACACAACAATGAATAGAACATGCTGGAGGGATAGATTCCCTTCGCAGAGTCTTCCCTTACTATGAAACAGGGTCCCGATCTACATAAGATAGAGCCCCTCACTATCATTCTTCAAGAGGAACCTTGATGAGTGGATGGGTAACAGAAAGTTCACACCGGGGATCACACCAACAGCACTACTAGATAGGGGCCAAGGGTACTAGCTGCTAGTACAAGGGTCTATGGAACTACTAAAGGGGCGGTGAATACCGCACAATGTGGCTGGGCTAATATATGCCTTCGGGCAGATAGCCCAGTACCAACCTATAAACCTATGAACCTATAAGCTTTTCTTCAGTTTTGCCATTGTCATGGATCAAATAGATGTAATACTTTATGCAGTCATGCTTATTTTTATTTATCTGTTTGTCTGTTTTTTATTTGTTGGCTAAATGTGTAAATGCCCCTGTTCCTGGGACCCTTATCAACCACAACAAAAGCCTGGAGACAATCACAACAGCAATATACAATATATAAAAGGGAACACATGACAATAACTCAGTCTTTATTGGCAAATAATCAGTATTAGAGAATAAAGGATTAATGCAATTCAAAAACAAGCACACTGATTGGACAACCCAACTAGCATGCCCATTGTAAATTGAGCTTTTCCTAATAGAAAAAATCCAGCTGCTGAAGTACCATTGAGTGGACAGACTTTCTATTGGCAGTTGTTGCATAACAGCATTTCTTTCATGAGGATAGAGGAAAATATGAGAAAAATCAAGTATGTTCCGCAAAACTAAAGAAAAAGAAACATACTTGATTTTCCTCATATTTTTTTGTGCTGTCTCTCATAAAATTTTTGATTTTTTAAAAATAAGATACAAAAATCCACATATGCATGCACAGGACATCAGCCTAAAGAAGACAATGTAGAAAAAGGCTAAAGTGTTATTATAGTAAGGCATTATTTAAGAAAGGTAAGCAATTTCTTTCTTAAATAATGTCATTGTATAACAGCAATAACCCACTCCTGGATGTGGGTATCACAGGATTTACCCATGGTTGGCTTTGTTTAATCACTTTGGCTTCACCCTCGTGATCAAACCTCGACATTGGTGAGTAAATCCTATGACACCCCACATTGTCTTCTGTTGGGGACCCAGTCATGGGTTATTGCTAAATCATCTCAAGTTACATATTCAGAGGCACAGCACATGCTTATATATTCATTACATGTTAACACCAGTTATCTAAACATATCACATATACTCACACAGATATACACACATAGATCTATCTGTGTGGGTGATATCTGTCTGCCTATTTATCTATTAATGTGTGTTTACACGTGAGTACATAAGAGAAAGAACAGTTTATATGGCCTAGACTCATGCTTTTAAGAATTAGAAAAAAAATAATAAAAAAGAATATCAACATTGGAAGACTTTGCTATAATACAGTGTCCCTCAAAGGGAATCAATTAAATTTCTTTACCGAGTCAAAGAAGAACAGTCTTTTATTCCTGTGTGGTAGATGAAGAAGAGATGATATTATTATAAAAGGTTTAGGTGCAGACTGTCATCCAAATAAACTGGAAGAACGTTTCAGGAACCTTTTACATGAGTAGGCAGACCTGCCAAAGTGTAGCTTACTGATGTAACAGACTTCTTACAAAGACCTTCATGACTTCATAAAGGAAATCCTGCTTATATAAAATAGTCTTTCAGCTTTTCCTGGTTAGGGGTCACCACAGTGGATCTGCTTAATTGGCAGTAGATTTTATGGTGTTGAGTTGCCAGCCCAGTAACCAACCTTCAGAGAAGGCACACACACACACTCACACACCTACCTGCATGCATTTTAAAGTTTAGTTGATCGCAGGAAAGACATGCTAGAGCCTGTATAACTTAAATTATTTAACTGTGTAAAATCCAATGATATAGTAGATAAATATTTAAAGCAGTACAAACAATATTTATCTTGATATCAGATATGGACCCTCTACTTATTTTAAACTATCACCCCCATTTATCAGTCTTCTTTCCCTTCACAGGACCACCCTGATGCCTCCCCTACCAACACCTAATTGCCCATTTGTTCTGTGAGGTAATAAACAGGTATCTTGGGGCTAGGTAAGAGCCCTACAATACATTAATTCCTTTCCAGGTAGCCCAGTTATCTCAGTCATTCCCCAGTGGCAAGAGTCGGGTATCAGTGAATGGGTAAGATTGTTGTTCCTTTGAAGTGGTTTACTTCTCCCATTGTGGAGCACCACTTCCCTTATGACAGCTTTCTCAGCTCCACTGCATGCTGCCAGCCACAGAGAACTTTCTTTCACTTGCTGACCTTACAATATTCATATGCACAATATCAGCATCTGCATGGTTACATCACCTAGAGCTCCTGCCTGGTGTCATATAAGTGACAAACCAGAGCCACCTCCCTCCTCAAAGAATGGGCAAGCCAGCAGTAGTCACTAACTACAGTCCTCCCCAGTCATTTATGTCAGGTGCCAACACTGCTAACTCAACTCAGGTCATCTGTAACATAGCCAGGGAGTTATCCTTTTGTGCCACAAAGTTGGTCTTCTTTATCAGTCTTGATAAAAAGTACTCATGCAAGAAGGTTTTGAATGGTGGCAATCCAAGTAATTTCAACATTCCCACCAGGATTAATGGAAACTAGATAAAAACAAGTCAGAAAAATTAGGCTAGAATTAATTTTCATTATAATAAAAACAAGAGAGACTAACAGATAATTTTACACAAATGGCAGTAAAGCTATTGGCCAAAGTCATGTAGTTGTTCATGTCAATTAAAGTTTTATGTTTTGGCTTCTGTATGACTTTCTGTAGATGGACAGCTTTCAGAGGCAAGCAGAAATTTAACCAGCAGAAGATAATGTTGCAATCTGTCACTTTATTCCTCTCTTCTCTCTTTGGAACCCTTATTTAGTTGTTGTTGTTCCTTCGGCATTTCCCGGTTAGGGGTCACCACAGTGGAACTCCGGTCCGCTAATGATTGGCAGTAGATTTTCATGGTGCTGAGGTGCCAGCTCAATGCCCAACCTTCAATGAAGGCACGCCCATTCATGCATGTCTTTCGAACACCACTTGACTGCGGGGAGGACATGCAGACTCTACACAGAAGGTGCTCCAGCCAAGAATCGAATGGGAGAACCTCTTGCTGTGAGGCGACAATGCTAACTGCTGCACCACCATGGCTATTGGAACCCTTATTTAGTAATATATTTAAAAAAGTAAAAAAATTAAGAGAAAACTTTTGATAATTCTGTATATTACCACATTTGCTGATGATATTTTATTGTATTTTTAGAATTCCATCTTCACAATTTCACGTGTGCTAGAAATTATCAAGGATAATAGCAAAACAAAAATTATAAACTCAAATTACAAAAATCTACTCTTTATCCCCTTAATAACACAAAGATCTAAATGCAACCTTCTTCAGCTTTATCAATATATATTTAATTAAATTAACTGAAATACATCTGGGTCAATATAAAAGTTAATATAGAATTTGATATTCAGTTTTTTTGGCACTAACTTTGTTTTGATTTTTAGCAAGGTAAAATGAATCTAACTAACTGGAAAAATTAAACTTATGCGCATTGTTGAGGTCTTCAGCAATCCAAGCAAATATTTTTTCAAGTTTTGTTTACAATAACTTTATTTCACATATACCCTGATACTCTTTCAAAGTCAATGAATATATCACTTAAAACATTCTTGTGCAAATCAATAACGCAAGAGTAAAACTTAAAGAAATGGATCACAAAGATAAAGAAGGAATTACACTTCTAAATTAAATTACAAGCTATTTATACTGTTTCCAGACTGGATAATTTATTCTCTATATATAATCACTTTAGTCAGTCTTAGGACATTAACCCATTATCAGCAACAAGGCCATTAATCAATAGACTAGGGATTCATACAGATATATTATCCTTAAAGATAAATCATATACCTCTTTGCTAAACTCCTACCATTTCCAAAATTCTACTTTTGATTAACATCATTATTAAATTATCATGTAAGACTTATGTAAACACACATTTACAAGAAAATAAACCATTTAATATGTTCACGGTTACAAAGATTATACATCTCATGTATTATTTTGTATAATTATTATCTATCCAACATTACACAAACTGCTCATTTCCTACCTTCTCCTAAACTTCACTCCTCCTCTAAAACATCATTTTGCATGTACTGTTCCCACAATTTCCATTTTTCCTATGTAATCTGCTCCTACATTTTCTGAAGATCCCACATCCACTTCTTTTATCTCTGTTACAGTATTTGATTTCAATGTCCTAGTAATTGCTTTTTGGCAGCCAACAGAATTAAACTCAAGAAGGCCTTATTATGTCTAGGCAATTCAGATTCTGTATCATACATCCAAAACATAATTTCCTTAGTTACACCCATTTGCTCATGCAATATTTCTGATTGAGTACTCTGTGAGAAATTTTTAGTTTGCCAAACATATGTTCACAGTTACCTCTTTCTTTCCCATTACAACTCCAACATTTGACATCTACCCGAGGAAAAATTCTTTGGAGTCTGCTTGAGAGATAAAATACCCATGCAAACACTTCCAAGCAAAAATTCAAAATCTTCTAGCCTTTGTTGTGTATTTGCGTATTGTGCATATGTCCTGTCATTGTTTCCTTGTGAATTGCTTATCCAGTCTCTTGCCAATCTTTTCTAACCTCCTCTGCTTGATTCTTATAGTTACTGTGATAAAATACCCATGCAGACACTTCCAAGCAAAAATTCTAAATCTTCTAGCCTTTGTTGTGTATTTGCGTATTATGCATATGTCCTGTCATTGTTTCCTTGTGAATTGCGTATCCAGTCTCTTGCCAGTCTTTTCTAACCTCCTGTACTTGATTCTTATAGTTACTGTGCAATATTTTATATACCATACTAATTATCCATTTCTTATCAGCAACTTCTGTTCTACATTCAATTAAAAACTCTACCAGAGCAGGTCTTTCACTTAGGATTCCACTATCCCTTTCTCTTTGCCTGTACTCTGATAATCAATTCCTGACAGAGAAGGCTTTTTTTTGCCTGCAGTCTAAATGCTTTCTTGCTCTCTTCCCCTTCTATTACCTTTTGATCCGTTGTTGTTTCCTGACAATACCTTTGCCAGTTTTCTTCAGTAAATTCCAGTCCACCTTTGCCTAGTTTGTGTACTCCTAATTGCAGTCATCCATATCAGCAAAATCTCATTCTCATATTGAATACTTTCTGCTGCTGCATGAATATAATATTGTGTTATGACTGTTGCAATTCTCCATAAGGATCTGCACCCAAAATCCCATTATGTCTCTTTTTTTTCTTGAATTTCCTCCCTGCTTCATCATCATTATACATTTCCAATTTGAGTTATAGCTTTCTGCTTGTGTAATGTATATGAGACTTAATTGTCTAGCTTTAAATTAACCCTCAAAATCACCACCTTGTTCTATTTGAAGGCTCATCTTATCCCACTTGGCACTTGCTCTCTTCCCCTCTCAGATAAAAATTTTCAAAGCTATTAATTATTGTCCAAAGCTTGTCCTCTGGTTGATAGAATTATGTCTCAACTGTATGCAAAACTGGAGGGACTAAAAATGTTAATTGCTTTTAGCTTGTTATCAATAAAAAAGAACTTCCAGTTTCTTCATTTTTGTATTACCTTTTGTTTAGTCTCATTTCACATATCCTTAGCTGCCATAACAGAATTCTTTTTAACTCATACTCCTAAATACTTCATTTTATTGTGTCCCTCTAAATATGGGTATTGCTGAACCAATTCATGTGTGCATACATAGTTTACAGCTATAGCCTTTGTTTTGTATTCATTAATTTTTATATCCTGAAAAAAACTGAAACTGTCTCAGAATATTCATCAGCACTGAGACAGCCTTATTTGGTTCTGCCAGGTACAAAATAATATTGTCTTCAAATAACGCCAACTGTTCTTAATTATCATACCAATTATATATTTGAATTGTCGAGACCCATATTTTCTTTGCCAATACCTCTAAACATAATAAAAATAACAAAGGTGAAAGAGGACACCCCTGCCTAGTTCCTCAGTTCAAACACAATCAGAGAAGAACCCTCCCACTTTTAGTTTTGCTTCCGATCCTTCATATATCCTCCTAATTAACCTTATTATTGTATCTGGGAATACAAATGCTTCCATCGCCCTACTCATAAAATCCCAGCTTACTCTTCCAAATATTTTCTCTGCATCAAGACCCACAAACAACAGTGGTATTTTCTTACATTCTGATGCCCTCTTACCTTCTAGATCATCATTGTTCTATTAATGTTGTCACATGTTTGCCTCCTCTCCACAAAACCACATTGATCCATATGTATCAATTTTGTCAAAAACTTTGCCATTCTTTTAGCTATTATGACAAAAATACTTTATAATCATGGTTTAAAATATTTAAATGGGCCTATATGAAGCTTGGTCTGATGTTTTTTTTTTTTGCCGTCTTTAGGTATTACAGTCACCACAACATTCTTACAGGATGTTGATGCTTCTCCTTTTAAAAGACTGTTAAACAAAATCCAGACTTTTAGCACTTTCGTCTCTCCTAGTTTTCACATTTCCACAGGAAATCCATCTATTTCTGGAGACATTCTTGCAGATTGATTATATTTCACCATTTTTATCTCATCTCATCTTGTCCTATCTTAACTGTTAATTGTTGAGCCTCATCTACCTCTAACCTCAGCATACTTAAGTCAATCATAAATATTTCCATGTGTGCTTTTTCTTGATTTCCACAGTTTATCCCTGCTTCAGCATCATCATCATCATCATCATTCCTATCCACTTTGAATTAGAACTTTCTGCTCATGTTATCTATATGATCCTTAACTGTGTAACTTTAAACTATCCGTTAAAATCAGGTAATCATAAACAACCTTGTTCTATTGGAAGGCTCAACTTATCCCAATTGACCCTTGCCCTCTTCCCATCCCAGACAAAATCCTTCAACTCTTTATTAATTACTGTCCACAATGTCTCCTCATTAATACTTTGCTATGTTTCCCCATAAATGTGGATATTGCTGAACCATGTCATGAGTGGATACATAATTTATAGCTATAGCCTTTGTCTTCATTAATTTTATATCCTGAAAAAACTTGAAACTTTCCCAGAATATTCTTCAGCAGTGAGATATTCTTTCCTAGTTTTGTCAAGTGCAAAATAATACTGTCTGCAAGTAAAGTCATCTTTTCATGATTACGATTACCAATCATATCCTTCAATTTCTGAGTCCCTTATTTTCTTTGTCAATGTCTCTAAGTACAATAAAAATAACAAAGGGGAAAGAGGGTACCCCTGCCTGGTTCCTCTGTTTAAACACAAGTTATCAGTGGGGACCCCTCCCACTTCTTTATTTTTTGCTTCCAATCCCTCATATATTCTTCTAATTCACCCTATTATTGTATCAGGGAATGCAAATACTTCCTTTGCTCTATTCATAAAATCCCAACTTACTCTGTCAATTGTTTTCTCTGCATGAAGACCCACCAGCAACAGCGGTATTTTCTTACATTCTGCTGCCCTGTGGATCAACGTTTTTCTGTTATTGTTGTCAAAAGTTTGCCTCCCCTCCATAAAAACACATTGATCCATATAATATCAATTTTGGTAAAACCATTGCCATTCTTTTAGCTATTATAAACATAAACACTTTATAATCATGGTTTAAAATTGAAATGGGCCTATATGAAGCAGGGTTTGATACTATCTTTAGGTATTATGATTACTAATCTTTCTTCCAGGATGTTGCGACTTCACCTCCTTTTATAATACTGTTAAACAAAATCCAAATTTTTATGCCTTTCTTTTCTCCAAGCTTCCAAACTTCCACAGGAATTCCATCTATTCTTGGAGACGTTCTTACAGCTTGATTATACATCACTATTTTTATCTCTTCTCCTACTATCTTAACTGTTAATTGTTGAGCCTCATCTACTTCTAACCTGGCATACTTAAATCTTCCATAAATATTTCAATTTGTGCTTTTTCTTGATTTCTAGATTCCTCTGCTTTACACAAATGTTCATAAAATTTTCAAAATACCTCTAACACCTCTACAGGATGTGTGGTTATTTTTCTTGTTATAGGCTCCATAAGTTTGATAAGAACCTTTCTATTTTTTGTTGCTTAGGTCAATATGTTAAGAATTTTTTGTTCTCTGGACTTATTATCAAAACAGCTGAACAGCAATCTTGCTAGTCTTGCTCAGTTATTGCACATTGGGGAACAATATATATATGTTTTCTCTGAGTTTCTGCTATCGAAGTCACATCTTCCATACCAAACATTTTTTTATAAATTTCTTCATAAATCTACCCTTTTTGTTATATTTTCCCTTCTATGACCCTCAGATATATTTTACTGTTGCAAATCAAGTTCTAGTCCCCACCTATAAGTAATATTCCCTGCTTAAATCTGATTATTTCTCCCCAAATTTTTTTAAGCAAATCAAGTTCTAGTCCCCACTTGTAAGTAATATTCCCTGCTTAAATCTGATTATTTCTCAAAAAAATTTCTTAAGCTCCATAATAGTAGTTTTTGGAGGAATATAAACATGTCAGTGTAATCCTTCTCTCTTACCAGTAGCCCCTTACTGCAACAAACTTACACTTACTATCTGTTTTTTTCTTTTATCACTATTGAAGCTCCTCTAGTATAAGTACACCCTTTTCCTTTGTCCCTAGTATTCTGCTTAATATCCATCCTGAAATCCTTTCTTTACCAAATTTGCATGCTCATTTCTTTCCAAATGTGTAGCATTGCTATTTGAACTTTGCATTTCTTAAATATAATTTGATACTCTTACCTCTTTGTCTATATCTGTGAGGCCATTCACATTCTAAAATAATATGTTTAGTATAGTCATTATGATATGAAATTATTATTCCCACCTATTATATATGACAAAGTTAAATGTCTATTTCCAGCTTTTGTGTTACATGTACCCACTAATGTTTGTCAGGGTGATCCTTTATACAGTTGTTTGTTGTCATCTCCATTTGAACCTATGCCACATTTTACAAAACTTTTTGTTTTAATGAAAACCTTCAAGCAAAAAAAAAAAAAACAAGCAAACCCCATAACACCCCCTTAACTTAAACAGACACACAAAACTCTCCACATCTTCAAGTAATAAAAGTTTATTTATACTTTGGATAGAAACAGTTATCCCAAGTTGCCAGTTACACTCACAGGTATTAACTAATCTAAAATTAAGGTTACTCATACTAAGACACATGGTACAGACTATGCTCCTACTTACACTAATTGCTGTCTATGCTTGTATTATCTTTATTACCCTCCCAGATGTGAAAAACAATGTGTATGCTTTCAGAAAACATCAACTTTTAGCTTTAAGAAAAAGTACACTGGCTATCTTTAAATAAAACTAAATTATAAACTGTTCTAGTCAATTCATTATAATATTTAGTTATCAGAAAAGATGCTATATCTTGTTCACTTCCAACAATTTTAAACTTTATTTTTTACTGAGCTGCTTGACCTTCTACCTTTTAATTTTATGCCTCTGTCGGTAAACAATGCCCAGACCTCTTGATTTATTGCCTTCAACTTTAGTCAGCTTGATTCTTTGGAAACATGAAAATATAATGTATAGCTAGCCTCAGCTGGAGACTTCTCAACTGACTGTAAACATTTATTTTCTTAACTCATTCAGTTTAATGGAGCTCAGGAAATTTTCACTGTAACTTCCAATGGGCGAAGCATAAGCCTTTTGACAGAATCAAATTATGTCCTCACATTTCAAACAAATGTTCATATCTCTGGAACCATAAGGGTTATGAAGGAAGTATAAATTGCAAACTTTTCAGCACAAACTATTTCTATAGTGGCAATATTCTTTAGGTTCTAGGTCTTAAACTACATTTTATAAGGCACGGTAAACACAGTAACTATTATATTTGCAATATTTTGTAAACAACTTACAATATCTCACCAACACTAAAGTTACACACATGCTATCAGCAGCATTTTATTCATGTAGCTGAGAGCTTTTATATGAGGCTATGGAGTTTTGTCTATATTGCTTGGTTGTTGCGATATTTAGAATAATGTGAAAATTATAGATATACAAATTAATATCATAAAAACAGTTAATATCTATTTACTTGCACTAGACAGAGGTTAAATATTAATGCAGTTGAGTTTGCCATTGTGTAAACTTTAAGATGAAATATTTTAAAAACTTGTACATAGCATGGTCACTGAAAATACTTTATTATATAATATGCAATTTATATCATGAAATGTTTTATACAAATTTTGTTAAGAGCAAAAATAGTTTTATTTATAGTTACTCCTCTTTTTTTATTTTAATATCCTTTCAAACATGAATTACATGAAGTGGGCTATATGTCTATCAGTCCCAAGTTAAACAAAGTCAAGAAAAATCCATTCCTTCTCAGCTACATTTTCTTGTAAAGCCATATTTCACAATTGACTGATGTTTTATAATCTCACATCTGTTCACTAATTTCAGTGTTTCTGGTCTTCTTTCTGCTCATCTCTGTCTCCAAACCTTAGACTCTGGTTCAAGCCCAAGGTACTCATAATTCTTCTGGTCAATTCCGGTTCATTTTCTGTCTCCTAAAGGAACGAGAAGCAGAATTTGTTTGATGGCCTGCTTTTTGTTGGAAAAACTTTTGTATTCCCCCTTTGCCAGTTCTGCATCAAGAATTTACTTTGATTCTTCAGGAAAAATATTCCAAAGGTAGCTGGATACAGCGTCTTGAATCTCATACCTGCCTCTTGACATTCCCTGATTGCTGGGATAAATTTACTTCTCTTCTGTCTAGTGTACAGTGAATAATTGTTTTCCACAAGCAATCTATCTTCAGTTTTAATACTTTCCCTTTCTACCACAATTTTGTCAAGATCAATTCATTCTGCTGGTATGATTGCAGCTTTACTAGTACAAGTCATGACTGCTTTCTCATGGCCAGGTTTGGATACCAGTCCAGTTACTTATTTGTGCTTTCATAAAATTAATACATCCTGTTCCTTCCAGTTTCTCTGGTATGTTTCCCCATGTGTTCTGTACTCTAATTCTACCATTTTTGGAAACACTTCTTCTTGAGCAGTTTCATACTCAGCCAGTGTTTTCTTCATTTTGACCTCTGATTTTTTTCAGTTTTATCAATTCATCTGGATATCTGTTTAAAGCTTCTTCCATTTTTCCAGCCTTTTGTTTTTTGAGTTGATATATTCGAATGCATCATTTTAATCAGCTCTGAGCACATTTGGCTTATTTTTTCTCTGTATTACTGGAAGCCATCACTTGTGCCAAAGCTGGAGCTTGAATTGCCTCTTGCTGAACAGCTACAGGATTCTTCCCCATCAGTGTTTTCTCCTCACCTTTTGTAGTTGATTTTCTTTCAGTTTCTCTAAATTTCATCTTTGCTAGAATTCAGATAGTGTACTTACTAGCCATTAACTGAACTTTATTAAAACAGGCAACATTGCTGGCCTTTATTTATCAGTTTCTTTTTGCAAACTGACAGAGTTGAAATTAGGCTGCTGATTGGTGTGCAGCCATCTTGGAAAAAACATTTTCAAAATACTTGATCTTTGACATGCAGAGTTTGTTTTAAAAATGGGATTGTTAAACATTTTATTTTACCCATTAGCAGTAAATCCAAATATATTGATTAATAACACAAAACTGAGTGTGTAAAAAGTCTTTAAAGTATACGTGAAATCAAGCTACTGAAAAAACCTGGCAACATATTAACTTTCCTATGATCAGAAACCTTTGTGATGTTTTGGTTTCTAATGTTATTTTTGGGAGATAATAGACTCTGAACAACAGTTCACACTAATGTACTAAGCTAATTAGATTTATAGTTTTCAAGTACTCATGTATCTTTATGCATGGTGTTGGGAAATGGAAACATATCTTCTCCTGGTGTAGCTCTGCCAGAAGGAAACATGACTTATTCTTTCTTTGCAATTCAGTTTTTAAATAATCCTATTACACACAGCTACATCTCTAAGTATGGGTTTCTATGACTTGATGAAGTAAATGATCACACTGACTGGTCTTCAGTCCATCACAATGTTTATAAATGCTTATCACTTTTCAAGTTCATTTATTGATAATTTGTGTTGTATAATGCATATGTAACTTCTCTCAAACTTGCAGTATTCTACAACCATCATCACCTGAATGTGTATTATGTGAGAAAATGCAGCTGCATAATTACTTTATTTCTTATGGTTTTGTAGGTCTATTGAACCAATCTAGGACTTTTTTTTAGAAAAAAAATCTTTGAACTGTTTAAATATTAACAAATATAGTACAATAGAGGCTAGTTGTGCATTGAGGTCAAGAAATTTCTAAAATGTTGGTGCAACTTTATTAAAATTATTTATATTTGTGGAAATTTTCACAAAATATTAAATGATTCAGAACAATTTTTCTAATATATAGAAATTTCTCACTATGATCTAAATGAGTATTTTGTTTAGATTCATTGCAGTATTTGATAGTATACCATAAATAGATATGATTTACTCAGTTTTTAATTATTTCAAGTTCCATTGTTTTGTTCTTTGTTTATTTGATGGTATACACTATCATCCACGCTGTTTCTGTATACCTCATGGTCTAAACGAGTTGGTTTAGTTCCAGTTTTATGCTTCCCTATAAATACTCCTGCTGTTCTTTACCTTAGGGGATTATAATTTGTATTACATGTGCCTAGTTTAATACTTTATTTCACATTTCTCAGGTTAATGGAATACATTAATTTAACTGAAAGCACAAAGTATTGAATTGTAAAATGCTGAAAATCCAAACTATTGAAAATGGTAATTTATCACTTCCCCACTATTGTGTGATCCTAGAGTTGGTATATATAAGTAGCATGGGATATGGCAGATACAGGGTACTTGCCCTTCTGCTATAAATAGGGTTTATGTATTTTGAGTTTTCAACATGTGTTTTTGATCAAACAAATGTATTTCCAGGGCAACACATTTGCACTGCATTATTTTGCTGTGATGTCATTGACTAAAAAATTAAAGTGATATCTGCTCCTTTACGCCTGAATTTTGGAACACACCCTACAGATATATTACAAGTGCATTTCACTGTACAATTTTAAGAACGTTTTTGGATCTTTTTTTCTCCCCTCTGCATCATCCCATGGCTCCCTACTCAGTTACTTGTGTCCATTGCCTGGTCTGCCAGGCACCTCCTAACCCCCCTAGACTTCTTTCAATAGGGCTGAGGCCTGTGGGGATGTTAAGGGTATCCTGGGAGTCTGGGCATCTACTTCCATTGGGAGTTCATTTTTTACTTACCCCTATTACTCCCCCTCACAGTTCCCACAGTAGCATCTGAGGGGTGGGAGTGCAATGGGGACATGCAGATTTTTCACTGTAGTAGATCAGCAATATCCCCATCCTATTTCCCCTTTGGACAATACCTCCCAACTTTGATGTCCCCAGCCTCCACTGTGGATCATCTCTGGAGATGCCCACAAGAACCACCCTCCCTCTAGGGATGGTAACTCCCATCCCTTCCTGACACTCACAGTTTTAAGAGGATTTAATGAAAATGTGTGAATCAATTCTGCAATTCAATCTTTTATAGACAGTCTTTAAAAATAACCCATACAATCAGTACAGCAGCACAGTTTACTTGAGAATGGATTGTAGCAAGGTGGGTAAGTTAATCAATCAGATTTGCACAGCATATCAGTGATAGGTAAGAGAATCATGCCCAAGACTACATGGAAATGTTTTAGCAGCTCGTAGTGTTAATACTCTTTGTAATCTCCTTCTACAATTCTCAATAATACCTGTTAATATAAGGGGATAACTTTTATCTAATAGTCATCTACTTTTCAAGATTACTATTTTCATTGTATTGGTGGATTTTTTTCAGACTTGTAATATTATATCATATTATATTATATTATATTATATTATAATGCACTATGTGTCTGTGTCCTGCTGAGTGGTCATTCCTCTGGTAGGTCATGGCTGAAAATGGCCCTCTAATCAGTTCTTATATTTGATTATCAAATGAAAAATAAAATAAATACATAAACATAACAGATTGAGCAAGAGCACATGAGGTTATGTGGCCTGGTTGCACATTTAAGCTTAGGCCACACAATAAGATATTACTGTGTACACAACATGAGAACTGTAGTCTGTATTTCATTATAGTCTTGAATTTGGGATCAGAATTGCACAGTGTTTATTATGAAGATGCCCATGCAATGAAGGTAAGTACAATGTGTTTACTAAATTTAGAGAACTCCAGTTTATTCATTGTCCATTTTATTTTCTATCTTTATATCTATCTATCTATCTATCTATCTATCTATCTATCTATCTATCTATCTATCTATCTATCTATCTATCTGTCTATTTATATCTGTCTCTCTAAGTCTGTATTTCTTTTCATATGCTTGCTTGCTTTTGTTGACTGATTAACAATATGTTAACTTCATCTTCTTAACTGCTTACTTCCTAAACACTATTCTAAGATCAAAGTGAAGTTTAAGAGGTATAGGACATTCTATATGTAAAAACGATACTGCAAAAACATTAACATTATTCCTTCCAAATTCGTTGTAAATATATATGTTATATTACTAAGAGAAATAACACTCTAATAATATAAACACTGTAAACAGATAACCAAATTTAACTAGAATTAATAAAATATGATAATTACAAAACAGTACATAAAATATAATGGTTTGTGTAATATTTTGAGAAAACAAAAAAATCAGTTCCATCAGATATAAAATATCTAAGATCTATGAATGTGTCCTATATTCTATCAAGTGATTCCGAGTGAGTCACCTCATCAATTTTTTCAACCTTGAGAAATGTATCTGAAAAAAGGTACAAACACTCTTTGGGTGCAGGTAAGACATGAACCCATATCCCCTAACATATCTATGTATCTGTCTATGTATCTATCTGTCTCTACACAATCAATACAGGAGGTATAACTGGATGATGTAACAGCAAATAACCCAAAGAGAAAATGTACAGTATGAGGGAAGCTGCGGGATGTAATTCTACCCCAGATGAACAAACTGAATTCAAAAAGTCCTGAAAAAGCCAAGAATAGTTACTCCAACAATAGCGTGAGTTGTAACCAAAGGAATACCACTATGGTGGAACACTAAAAATAAATCCACACCATCCAAAGAAGAAAAAAATGCTTTAGTATCATCCAACTAACTCACAATCAATAGAAATCAGCGAATGTAATTAAGCACTTTCATCCAACTAAATTGAATGTGGACTTCATCAAAACTTAGCAAACAAAGGCACTAGGTGAATTTAAATAGATAATGTCATATATGAAAATATCGGCCTTAAAGAAAAACAATTAGAACTTCAGAACCAATTCTTTTTGTAAAGAATAGCTGTTAAAAACATATTTTTTATATCTAAAAAGGTATGCAAGGCTTTGGTTACAACTTAAACTATTGCTGGAATAAGTATTGTTGGCTTTTTCAGTGCAATTTTTTCATCTGCAGCTTTAAAGGTTCAGACATTATATATATATATATATATATATATATATATATATACACATATATAATGGGAACCTATCAGTTCCACGATAACACACTTAACCGATGACTGGATTACCGAATCAAGATCGCCGACACAACACATCCCCGACAATGGTGAGTACTGGGAAATGGGATGTATTCCCATTTCTGCAATGTGGTGCAATCTTGAAGTTGGTATATTTATGTAGGGGGGTGCAGGGGTGCTTGCCCCCCTGCTATGCACATGTTTATTCTTGTTTTTTAACTGTATTGTGGACACAGGAATACATTACGTTCCATAATACATATACTTACCATTGTCAGGGATGTTTTGTGTCAGCGATCTGTCTCGGTGATCCAGTCATCGGTTATGTGTATTTTCATGGATGTGACGTGGATCCACACACACACACACACACACACACACACACACACACACACACACACACACACACACACACACACACACACACACACACACACACACACACACACACACACACACACACATATATATATATTTATTTATATATTTAAACAAAGTTGTCCTATACAGCTGTCTGTCTCCATCTTGGGCTTAGCCAGTCTAAATAAGGCACTAAGTCGGCAATATTTTAGTGGAATTCTGAAGTGGTATCCATAATGACAACAGGTAATTTCACCAGGACACTGTGGAAGGCAGATATATGTATATATATATATATATATATATATATATATATATGTATATATATATATATATATATATATATATATGGGTTCTATACACTAGATCGAATTTTCACTAATTTGAAATAGTGCATGGAATGCTCACTGCAGCGAAAGTGCACTTATGAGAAGTTCAGTACAACGAACGGGTGTTGTACTGAACTTACATGCAGTACTCACAGACCTTAGGGTTAGGGCATGGGTCATAATAAGCGGATGACCCGTGCTCTAACCCTAAGGTCCATGATGACTGTAGTGCAGTGAAGGTGTTTTTGGTGAAGTGCACTTACGCAAAAGTTCACTTTTGTTAAAGTGAACTTTCGCAGAAGTGAGGCTTCCTATTACAAGTTCGAAGTAGTGAACTTTCGTTCTTGTAATAGGGAAAAAAAAATAAATAAATAATATATATATATATATATATATATATATATATATATATATATATATATATATACACACACACACACACACTCGTTACCAGTGTCAGATACAGCTCCATTATTTTATTATTTTTGTCCAATGTGCAGGACAGTATGTGCAGGATTTAGCAACACAAATATTATTTGTGTTGTTTTACAGTTTAGTGTATACAATCAAGCCATGTACTCTTGACATGTTGCATTCTGTTGTCTTTGATGATTCCTTCGGTCACCATTTATTTACTGTGCAACTCTGAATAAGTCAGTTAACTGTGCAGTATTCCAAAGTTTACAACCATGTATATGAAAAAAAAAGTGGCTTTTCATGTTAAATTGTAAGCTACAGCACCTGGTGTACAAGAATGAGCAAAGATACAGTAATAATGAGACTGGACTATATTACCATTTCAGATTAACTTCTATTATTGTCAGTTGTAATTCTTAAAGGATAATTATGACATGAATCACCAATCTGCATTTATAGGACATAAACATTCCACAGTAGTAAGACTTATATGTATTCTAAAGGGTTTATTGGTAATACCCATTTCTAACAGAATATAACTATTTGTGGTACAGTTTGGTTTATTAGGCTGTTTGGCTAGTTAAGCTATCTATTGCATCATGAAGGTATCCATATAAGTTAATTTTGAAATCACCATGTGAATACAATATATCTTATTTGCTTTACAAGGTATGGGAGATCATCTGTGTTGTTGTTGTTGTTGTTGTATCTTTCGGTTAGGGGTCGCCACAGCGGAACTCCGGTCCGCTAATGATTGGCAGTTGATTTTTACGTGCCAAGTTGCCAGCCCTGACATACAACCTTCAACGAAGGTACACCCATTCACGCATGTCTCCACACAGAAGACGTTCTAGCTGAGAGTCAAACCGGTCAGCGTCTTACTGTGAGGCGACAACGCTACCACAGCACCACCACCACCGATTCACTAAAATGGTGGTTTTGTTACTGGTGGGGACATAAACTGAAGCTTGTAAGATCAAGATGACCCCACTACTGGTGAGCTCATATGAGAGCCAACTGATATCATGGTCCTTTGTAGTGGACGTGTTATGAGTGAAGTTCATTTTAAAATGCACATAATGGAGAAGGAGAAGCACTTTGCTTCCTCTTTTATGTCCAGGTCTTTTATGCTGTGGGTAGCCATGGCCAGGGAATGAACAAACAGTGACAGCTGTGCTGAGTTTAGGCCTGGCATAAGTTTCTAACGAATTTTGATTTCTCAACATTTGTCACAGCTGCTTCCTGCATTTAAGATAACAATCCTAGAAGAGTGAGAAACAGAACAAGTATCCTGCGGATGATTATGGTAGTAAGTTATTGAAGAACCTCATGGCTGCATTCTACTTCCCCTGTAGTTTTGAACAGGAAACTTCAAAACATGGAATATATACTGACAGCTAAATACTGGTGAGGTATAAGGCAGACAGCAGTAATTATGGTTTTAACTTTTATTCTGGCAAACACATTCTTGTAACTCCTGCAGTTTGCAACATTATCCCCTAAAGATTAGATAATAGAAATATCTCTAGAAGTCTTTGTAAATATTATAGCTGATACTTTTTCATATTAATGTCAAAGGCACACATTTATTATCATTTTTATTACCTTCTGTACTACATGAGGACATTTGGCCTCCTCCACTTGTAAAACAGTATTATGGAAATACATTGTTAAATCCATCTCATTAATTTTCCCCCCTGCTGGCTTTAACATGCTCAGAGACTCTGTGGAGCTGATCCTTATGGATGGGATATCAGTCCACTGCAGGATGCGTGCATGTGCACACACACACACACACACACACACACACACACACACACACACACACACACACACACACACACACACACACGTGGACACAGGGAAAATATATTGAGATACAATTATATTAAAAAAATTCTGACACTACATCTGATTTGGTGGAAACAGCCTGATAGTTCTGACAAGGTTCCATTTTTTTCTACCAGATTTCAAATGGAGTTATTTCTCCATAATCCTGTATACATATGATATCTGCTGTTTTTCAGATCCACACCAAAAGTGCATTTTTTTCTGCCTAGAAGATTTTGGTTTTACATTATGAAATTGCATACTGAATAGTATCCAGGTATCTTTGCTACCTGTTATTAAGAAGCAGTATCGTAACATACGGAGTTGTACTTTGGGAGTTATATTAGAGAAAAATGAAAAATGCATGGCACTCAGCTTTGGCAGTTTACAATATTTTCTGCAAAACTTACAATGTGTAATTTACTCAAATTTCTTTATGCTTGTAATTTTTTTGATATTCAGGTCAAAATATATTGCTTTACACCACAAGGTAATCTTGCTTTGGCTTGTGAAATGCCTTTCTGTATCTCATGACTATTGATGTTCTCCGTGTTTCACTGTTGCAGTCATCACGTTTGGGTTATCTGCCTGCAGGTACCCTTAGCCGGCCTGAATACCAGATTCTTGGGATTTCTGCTTCGGATGCTGTCCCTTCTTCCATGCTGTCAGGTCATCAGGGGTATAAAACATGCAGTCTATGCCATTACATCAGTCTTTCTTGCCATGCGGTGCTCGAAGCAGAAGCAGTTCGCAAGTGCCGATTGGCCGCCTCCTGAAATTTTCATTTTTTTGAATTTCAGACCTGAAGTCTTCTAAAAGATAAGTACCCCATTGGGGATCCTTTTTTCTTGCTCTAACCGATGTCAGAAAAAATTAATAATTGTCTTGCATGTGGAAAGCAAATACCTTACAGAGATTTTTATTCTTACTGCATCACCTGTTTAGGCCTAGACCATGATGTCCCTTGCTGTCGGTTTTGTGCCTTGTTCAATGCCCGAACTATTCATCGGGCTATTTTTGTCACTAAATACTTTTGCTCTCAATCTCTGTATTCCGAAATGGCTTTGATAAGCCATCCGATTACCAATCATCCGGAAAACCATAAGGATAAAGACATAGACAGTCTGCATAGGTCCATAAAAGCCGACAATGCTACCGGTACTCAGTGAGGGGCTTTTGTAGCCCCTGACACCCGCTTCTACAGATTTGCAGGCCTATACTGAGACCCATTCAGAGTCTGGTATGCCGCGAGATGCTTCTTCAACTATGGAACCTGTGGATTTCTATACCTTGGATGGGTCTGGAGTCGCTGTGCAGGCACCGGCTTCAGAGGGTGTATTCAGGCCTTCTGATTTTCATATCAAACTAAAAATACAGAATTTCTCAGGCCTAAAGTTTGCACTACGACTAGAAAACTGATGATCAAAGCGCATTACCCGGCCCACATGCCACAAAACAAATTCTTAGAATGGCTGAAGACCTTATTACTTTAATTAGGGGAAGTCAGCCTTCCCCCTCAAAAAGACCAAGAATTAATTTTCCTTCTGATTCTTCTGATCAGGAGTCTGATAACTCTTACCCTTATCTACCTATAAGGATTCTGATGTAGAGGATTCCATTCCATCTGCTTCCCCACCAGAAGATTTTTCTTTTGGTGAAACCCTGCATACCCTTAGAGAGCATTTCCGCTGGGAGAGCCAGGACTACTCTCAGTCCAAAAAGAGACTCAGGAAATTTTTAAACTTGCCTCAGCACAGGCCTCTAGCTATCCCTCCAGTTCTGGAAATTATAGATGATGTCTTTTTGGAATCCAGCCTTACCCCTGATACTTTGCCTCCAGCTCCCAGGAAACCTGACAGGTACTATAGAGTACCTGACTCCCACAAATTCCTCTTTAAGAATCTTGCTGCAGATCCAGAGACCATTTCTCAGGGACCTAAAGGAATTAAGGCTAAAATGGCCAAAAATCCTACCCCTTCAGACAGGGATTATAGGGCTTTAGACAGATGGAGTAAGAAGGTATACACCTCTGCTACTCTTGCCATCAGGGCTTTAAATTGCCAGTTTCATATGTTAAAGTATCAGCAACATATTATCGAACTAATTAAACTGAAAATGATGTTGATTCCTGATTGTGGAGAACATAAAGATTTACAAGAGTTAATGCATTCTGCCAACTAAGTTGGTCAACATACTTTGCAATGTGATTTTGATGCCTTAGAAGCATCTTGCAGGGCTGCTGTCACTGAGTCTGTTCTTAGAAGGCATGCTTGGCTTAAGGAACAAAACTTGCCAGACCATGTAAAAGCAAAATTACTAGATGCCCCATTAAACCAAGAGCGTCTACTTGGCAATAAAGCTGAAGAAGTCCTCAAAAGGATGGAGGAAAAAGCTAAATCTATGCAAACTGTTTAAGATTTCTTACAAGTTCAGCCACCTAGATTCGATAGGCATTGGCCTTCAAAAAAGTGGTCTTTTCCAGTCCCTCCCAGACCTTCTCAGTCTAAACCCAGGGGCAGCATACCACCATGATTACAGTCTCGGGGTATGCACAGATCTAAGCAATGGAGTGCAACCATGTACAAAATGGAGCAGTAAGCTGCCATCCTATGGCAAAATCCCTAACTCTTCCAAGCTTTGCCCCAGTACTTGCACCTTTAGGAGGGAAACTTGCCCTGCATGCCAAAAAACTGGGAGTACATTTCCCCAGGACAGATGGGTCTTAAATATTGTTTCCCTGGGATACAGATTCCACTTCCACTCACTCCCAACCCTAAGCAGATGGCCAGACCTCCCCCCAAACCAGTGGGCAGAAGCCCAAAAGCAAGTACTTTCTCTTCTCAGTATCAAGGCTATTCAACCTGTCCCAGCAGAACAAAGGGGACAAAGCTTTTATTCCAGACTGTTTCTGGTACCCAGAAAAGAAAACTCTTGGTGTCCTATCCTGGATTTGTCTATTTGTAGCACCTTTCTGGTGGTTCCAAAATTCAAAATGCTTACTCTCCAACAGCTGCTTCCTATGCTAGCTAAGGACTCCTGGCTAGCAACCCTAGACTTAAAAGAAGCTGATCTGCACATCCCCATAAGGTAATCTTTCAGGAAATACCTATATTTCAGAGCAGACTCTATGCATTATCAGTTCTCTGCACTTCCCTTTGGCTTATCTACTGTGCCCAGGGTATTCACAAAATGCCTAGCTCCAGCCATTGCATATTGCAGGCAGAGAATGATTCAAATATACCCATAGATGGACGATTGCCTGATTCAGGCAGACAGTCAGGAATTGCTACTACAACACCTGACATTTGTAAAGAGACTTCTAACTTCACTGGGGTACACCATCAACGAAAAGGAATCACATCTGGTACCCAGCCAACAGATTGTATTCCTGAGAGCAAGCTTGAACACAACTTCCCAGATACCATTCCTGGCCACCAAAACCCAGCTATCTGAAAGAAAATACTGCAAGCCCTAGGGTTCATGGCCTCTTGCATTCTACTAATCCCATATGCAAGACTGCATATGAGGAAACTTCAATGGTACTTAAAAAGTCTCTTGTGTCAACATTCAAAGGACATGGAAACAATGATTCCTGTCATTCCTTGCCTAAGGACAGAGTTCCTTTAGTGGGCAGAGGCCTGCTACCACAACAAGGGACTCCTTTTCACTCAACCCCCTGCCACCCAAACCCTAACAACAGATGCATCAGACTATGCATGGGGGGCTCACATGGCAGGACACAGGATTCAGGGGAAATGGAACCCAAAGCAAATGCACCTGCATAGCAATCAAAAAGAAATGTTAGCTGTACAGAATGCTCTGACAGTCTTCAAAGACCTCATTCTTCCAGGACAACTATTGGTAAAGACAGACAACACCATAGTTATGTGGTACATAAACAAGCAGGGGGGAACCCATTCCTACCCACTCTGCAGATTAGCCATGGCTCTGTGGAACACAGCCTTGAGCAAACAAGTGCACCTGCAAGCTCAATTCCTCCCAGGCAAACTAAATTCACTGACAGACGACTTAAGCAAAACTCTTATGGACCCACACGAGTGGAAACTGGAACCCAAAATATTCAAGCTTTTGAGGAACAGATTGGGAGCACCAGAGCTGGACCTCTTTGCTTCCCCTTAGAACTATGAATTGAGCAAATATTGCTCCAGAACTCCCCACAGCCAAGCTTGGAAAGTGGATGCCTTGTTCTTTACCTGGGAAAGCCTCTCAATCTATGCCTCCTCCCCTGCCCCTCCTCTTGAAGGTTCTACTAAAGATCAAACAGGACAAGCCAAGGACATTCCTGATTGCACCAGACTGGCAACACCAGCACTGGTATCCTCTTTTGCACAGTCTGACAGTAGTGCCACCATGACACCAGCCTCAGACCGCTTCCCTGCTGTCCCAGCAGGAGGGCCAGATTTTGCACCCTCTGCTACAGACCCTGAACCTAGCAGCCTGGCTCATCCCCTGAATTCTTCACCAGCAACTCTCAGTAAGCAGGTGCTGAATGTCATTCTTGAGGCAAGGAGGCCTAGTACTAGAAAATCCTATTCGGAAAAGTGGAAAAGATACTGCTCCTGGAGCCAGTCTCAGGGAATGGACACAACTGTGCCCAGCTTACCTCATATACTACATTACTTAATAGAACTGCTCCACAAAGGTCTAGCCTTCTCTTCCATTAAGATTCATGCCTCTGCCATCTCAGCTCATTATAATACTGAGCCACCCCTTTTCTCTCATCCTCTGGTCAAACAGTTCCTGAGAGGAGCCAAAAATGTAAGATCCCCCAGGAGAGCTCCCAATCCTGCCTGGGACCATAACTTTGTATTGGAAAAGCTCACGCTTCCACCCTTTGAACCTGCTGCCTCAGCAGAGTTAAAATTCCTTTCTTAGAAAACAGCTTTACTTCTAGCCATCACTTCAGCAAGAAGTGTGTCTGAATTGCAGGCCCTTATGGCTGTGGAACCCTTCATTATCTTCCATGCGGACAGGGTTTCCCTCAGGACTAACCCATCATTTATGCTAAGGGTGGTATCTAGTGTGGCTTTAAACCAGTCCATTCATTTGTCAAATTTTTTCCCTAATCCTCAGAATAAAGGGGAAAGAATCCTGCACTCTCTGGACGTGCAAAGGCAGCTCAGGTTCTATCTGAACAGGACTAAGCCTTTCAGAAAATCTGAGCAGCTGCTAGTCAGCTTTGCTGCAGGGGCAGAGGGCAAGGCCATTTTAAAGCAAACCATTTCTAAATGGATAGCACACTGCATCCATTTCTGCTACAAGCACCATGGGAAACCTACCCCAGAGGAGATCAGAACACATTCCACTAGGACTACATCAACCTCTACAGCATTGCTCAGGGGATTCCCTACCAGGGATATCCTGGAAGTTGCAACCTGGAGCTCTGTACACACTTTCACCAAGCATTACCACAACTATCTTTTCTAATTCCAGAGCCGGATTTGATACAGCAGTGTTACAGGGCCTGATTGCCATCCCTAATGCTTCTTAACTACCTCAACCCTTTCTTAGCTTTGAGAATCAACCCAAATGTGATGACTGTAACAGTAAAACACGAAGAACATAGTACAGTTGTGTACACTTACCATAAATGTAGATGTTCGAGTGTCTTCACTGTTGCAGTCCTGGTTACCCTCCCTCCAGCCCCCTGACTTCTCTTCACTTCTGCCTATCTTTTTTGTTTGGCATATCTTATATCATGTGTATTTGCTTTTTGCTGGGGGTGTTCCATACCATGTAATTGCTTCCTGTTTTGGGGGCACCTGACATTTGGGGCAAGAAAAACTGATGTAATGGTGTTGGTTGCATGTTTTATACCCCTGACGACCTGACGTCATGGAAGAAGTGACAGGATCCAATGCAGAAATCCCAAAACTCTGGTATTCAGGCCGGCTGACGGCTACCTGCAGGCAGATAACCCAAATATGATGACTGCAACAGTGAATACACTCGGACATCTACATTTATGATTCATGTACACAATTGTACTTTCATGCCTGCATTTATAGGGTAGCATTATTAAAAAATATATTTCAATAAACATTTAGATGGAAAATATTGCAAGCAGTCACAGTTAGAGTGTGTTTACTTTTTACAGATGTAGCCTTGTAATTTAACAGTTCAAAATCTTTGCTAAGAAATGTACTAAACTGCTGTTAAAAATATTACACTGAATTCTTAGATGGAAAATGTTGAAAGAAGCCATGAAGAGAGTGTTGCATTTACTTTTCCAGATGAAGCAGTGTAACTTAACAGATTTAAAATCTTCACTCAGAAATGGACAATGTGACCATTTTTCATGCTGATTATTGCTGACATTTCTTAGATGTAGGTTGAACAGCATGATTTGTATCACAAAGTGACATTTTGTACTCATTTAATGAAATCATCTTCCTTCACACATATATTTATTTTTTTACAGTGGTTGGTTATCATGTTTGCTTCACAGCTCTAGGGTCCAAGGTTCATTTGTAACATCTGGCTACTGTTCATGTACCATTTGCTTGTTTTCCTCATGTCTGTATGAGTTTTTTCTGGGTAATTCAGTTTTCTGCCACCTCTTGAAAACATAACTGCTTGACTACTTTGAGCTGTCCAGATCAGCTGCATTTCCACTTCCCTTTATAATCCAGGTTGTGACTAAAAAGTGTCCGAGGAAGAACAGTTCACTTACCTGATTAATAAATTCAAAATCATGAATGCATCAGTTGTGATTAGTTTAGCTCCAGAATAAATACCTCTTTTATTACGTCAACATGACTTTTTGAATTTATTATGCAAAACCACCTTGATATCCAATTACAAACATATTCAAAATCAAGGGTGCGCATAAAACAAAAATGAAGACAACTCAAATCACACCATTTGAAAATGGCCACAACTATGTGCATGTCTTTCCTTTTTTTAGCAATATGTTTTTCATTGCTAAATCTAACCCACCAGTGCAGTTGTTTTTGTGAAGGCTAAAGCTTGCAAACTGTCTTCTTATGTAAATTTACAGATGCTTCTAAGTATCTTGTTTTGCTACCCTGACAGACTTAAACAGTCTGATAAAACATTTTGAATGCAGTCAATAATTGCTATATTTATTTCCATTATTTTCACTACCCCATGCTTGACCATTTTGTTTGAAATGTGTTTTTGCTACTGATGCATTTTGCCTTCAGTTCAAGTAATTTTGCATGATAAATGCTTATTTTTAATTTATACAAGAGGCAGAAATGAAACAGTTACTGTTTTTACAGACAGGGTGGAAACATAGGCGTATACATTCCAATAAGTTGAAAATAATCAAAGGACTTGCAGAACAGAATGATATGTTCCTAGTTTCTGCACTGGTTTTAATAGAAGGTACATATATACGCTGTGGACTATTTCTGCAAAGTGTAACAAGAGAATATACAGTATTCAGCATCAGCAACCACAGTATGAAACAATATCAGTGAGAAATAGTACAAAGCAAAACAATAACATTTCTGCACCAAAGAGCTATTTCTCTCAGATATTGTCCCCATCACTACTTTTTAAGTGGTGTTTACAGATATACTTTGCACCTTTTTTTTGGAAAATAGGCAGCCTACTTCTCAAACTAATTAGTTATGCTTTACATTTCATGGAAGCTGTGAGGGGGGAGGGTGAGTGATAGTCATGCCTTTATGCCTCTCATATTTGGTTGGGAGGAAGGCACTTATCAAATGCTGTCTGTGTCTACTCTTAAAGAATCTGGTTTCTATAGGTGTTATGTTACCACCATCTTATCTAACAAAAAAATCAAGTGTTAGCTGTATATTCATTTCTTAGGATTGTGAAAAATAAAAAAGGGGAATGTTGTGCTGGTCCACTAACAGAAAGCAATGAAACCTTAGAGATGTTATAATATATTTTTGCAGGATTGGTCTGATAGCTCCTTTCCATACAACTAATCAACTCATTTGTTCAATAGGGCAAGAGATGAGAATCCCCAGGCTAGGCTTGTCCCTTTGGCCTATGTGGTTCAGATAGTCCAACTGGCCCAATTATTTACCAACAGTGAGAGTGAGGTGGTGGGGAGAGGGTGACCTTGCAGATCATGCAGAGTGACCTCTCTGTTCTTTAGTGGAGCCCCCCGACATGGCAGCTGTCTGATCTCCACTGTATGCTACCTGCTGGCAGCACATACTCATAGCCTCATACTCTATGGGTGTTACAACTTGCACCCATGCGAGGTGTCACCTATGAGGTGAGTCAGAGTGGCCTCCTTCTCCCCAGGAGGGGTGAGCCAGCAGCAGCTGATTAGGCTCACCCTCTCGGCAAGCTCTGTCAAATGCCTGAGCCACAAATCAAACTTGGGTCACCCGGGCCTTAGTGAGAGCATACCTCTGTGTCAATGGAACTGACTTGTCATAATATGTTTTAATGGACAAAAATAGTAGATTTATAAAACTATGCTGGTCCAAAGAAATGTATCATTTCAGCTCTGCAGTTAGGTCTGTTCACTACTATGCAATATCATCAGAAAGTTAGCCTGCTCTGTGTTGCACAGAGCTAAAGACCTAACTGTGACCCAGTTGATCTGGGTTCAAGTATCAAACCTGAGAAATGAAAAAGGAAAAACTGGTGTGAGAGGATGGATGCACACTATTTATGTTGGTTTTGGTCTGCTGCTTTTCATTTTTTCATTACCAGCAAGAAGGGTCTTGATTGTGGCAGAAAAACAGGAAAACAAGGACATGGTCTTGGTCTAAACAAGCTGGTTTATGGCAGCCTTCACTGACATGCAAATAGGAAAACATATCCATGGGAAATGCACAGCAGTCCTGCATAGCAATGAGAGTACCTACATGAGCCACGTAAGAGATGAGGGTTAGTTAATAAAGTCTGGCTATGTAAGGAACAGATTATAATAATCAATGGGCAGATGAGTAGTTCCTCGTCCTGGGGACAATTAGTATCCATCCTTGATTGCAGAGAGCTCTAGTCTGGGGGGATGATACCAGACTCTCAGGCTGCTGGGATGGGAATCATGCCAAGGCAAAGCAGAGATCATCAGAAACTAGTCAAAGGTATAAATGGGATTGGAGGGATTAAAGCACCCCTCACAGCTGTCTGGATGACAGCTGTCTAGGGGCTCCTATAACCTTTGAGTCCCTGTCTGACATGAATGAATTGCTGAGACAGTAGGTTCCTCTGAAGAGAGGGAGTCCCCAGTGGAGTGTTGTAGGATGCCACTCTCGTGGGTACGTTAGGAAAGTGAATAGACAGCCTTGGGAAAGGCTTGATGGTCATCAGGAGTGAAGGGCAAAAGTCATATTGACAAAGATATTGTGAGAAAGATATGTCTCTTAGCAACCAAAAAGCATCCATGCAGTATAATATAATCTAAAACAATGGTGCAATCAGCAATAACAAAGACAGATTTGTATGAATGGAAAAAATAGGAAGTATGTAATCTTTGAGAGAGTGATAGGCATATTTTCTTTGCTTTCTTCTTATTCTCAAGATACCACAAGTTTTTTTTTTGCTGTTGAACTTCTGTGTCAGCATGTGATGCGTCAACATGAGAGCTTTTTTGCTGATGTTGTTTTGTTGTTTGCTAGTTTTTCTAGCTTGTGTTAAATTTTTTTGGAGTGAAATTACTTTAGGCAGGGTAGTGAGAGTTCAGAGTGAAACAGAAAACTGAAATGTCAGTGAGACTCCGCTGGACGGTGGTGCTATTTGGCAGCCGACTGCTGCTGAACCAGGAGTCCAGAGAAAGCCACTCTGCTGCAACACACACACAAACACACACACATACACATACACATGCACATGCACACACACACACACACACACACACACACACACACACACACACACACACACACACACACACACACACACACAGTATACGGTCAATTGTTTGATCGCTAATTCATCTACATTATGGATCTGACAAATGAAAGGAAACTTGGTGGGTATAAAGAGATTACTTGCAGACTCCTTACTATAGGTAGTTCAGCCATAGAGCAAGCGAACACACACACACACACACACACACACACACACACACACACACACACACACACACACACACACACACAAATACACAACATCTACTGTCAATTGCTGGATCGCAAATTCATCTAGATTATGGATTTCACAAATGAAAGAAAACTCGTCTGGGATATAAAGATGATTAGCAGACTGCTTACAGTAGGCACTCCAGCCATGTAGCAAGCGGAGAAAGTACAGTTTTGTACCTACCATAAATGTAGATGTCATCTTCTTCAGTGTTTCTTGCCCCAGATGCCAGGTGCCCTCCTAGGAAGGCTAAATTTGGTGAATGGATAAACAATTCCAGACATGCACAACAGTAATAAACAGATACACCATAGGAGGTACCCCCCCTAATAGGAATAGGGGTAGTGGACCCAAAAAGAAGGTTGCAGAGGGGGGAGGGGTGGGAAAATCCGACTGCAGTTGCATATCTATGGACATCTACATAAATGCACTGCAGTCCATAACATATATGGGTTGAATACCATAGCCAACTGGGGGGGTGTGGGTGGAAGGAAGTGATGGTGTAGCTTGAAAATGCCCCTGCAGACTGCCAAGCAAAGCCTGCTCGGGATCTGAGAATAAAGGCAAGTTGTAGTGCTTGGTAATGCATGCACGAGCTCCATGTAGCAGCCTCTAGAATGTCCTTTGTAGCCACTCCTCTTAGGAAAGCTGTGGATGTGGCTATAGCTCTGTGAGTGTGGCTAATATTGGGCTGGCACACCTTTTCCATGAAAAGAATAGCAGAATCTGATGCAGTGTCCAATCCATTTGGAAATTGTTTGTTTGGAGATTGCTTTTCCTTGTACTCCAGCAGCATAGGCTACAAACAGTTGGTCAGACTTTCTGGTGGCCTTAGTTCTGTCCAAGTAGTAGCTTAGTTGTCTGTGTATGTCCAAAGTATGCAGCAGTGCTTCCCTCCTGTTTTGAGGATTGGGGAAGAAGGTAGGCAGGTGAATGGCTTGATTTAGAGACACCCTGGAAATTACTTTTGGCATGAATGAAGGATTGGTTCTTAGAGAGACTCTGTCCTGATGAAAAATGAGAAAAGGAGGTACTGCCATGAGTGCCTGTATCTCCGAGACTCTTCTTGCTGATGTGATAGCCAATAGGAAAACCATTTTCCATGAGAGAAATTGCATTTCAGAAGTTGCTGCTGGTACAAAGGGAGGAAGAGTTAATTTTTCCAAGACAAAATTGAGGTCCCATACAGGTACTAGCGGTTTCCTGGGGGGTTTGATATTCTTTATCCCTCTTAGGATGGAACTGTCTTCCAGTATGAAACATTTCTGCCAAGTATTCCAATATCTGAGGTATACTCAAGACTGTTGTATCCTGACCCCTGTTAGCATTCCAGATGATGAATCTCTTCCACTTGGCTGAATAGGTTTTAGTAAGATCTCTTGAACTTTTTTGGAAAGAGAGATATCGGAAGGAGTTATGGTAACCTCCAGGCTGTCAGATGCAATGTTTTCAGGTTTTGATGAACAGTCCTGTAATTGTGCTGTGTTAGAAGCAGAGGCCATAGGAGCAGAGGCCACGGCTTGGTCCGAGTTATGCTCAACAGCAATGGGTACCAGAAAAAGGAAGTTAAGTGACCTCATAGCCAGGGTGGTGGAGGTATAAACTTTTTTACCCCATCTCTCCAGGGATCTAACTTCCTTATCCGCTGGCAGTGGATTCTTGGCAGTGGAAGTAGCCACTCCCTTGGGGTCCTGTGAAATTGTTTCTAGATCCACAGAATGGGCCTTAAAGAGATGCTTTTGTGTGTCAGGGACACTATAATATCTGTCAGGCTTGACAGGAGCAGGAGGGAAAGAATCAGGGTTAGCACTGGAGTCGGAGAAAACATCATCCAGGACATCCATAACTGGAGGTATAGCTAAAGGCCTGTGCTGGGGAAGCTTGAGAGCCTTTTCCTGGAGTCAGAAAATTCCTGGCCCTGCCATTTAAAATGCTCCCTCATGGAGTGTAGGACTTCACCGAACGAAAAATCCTCTGGAGGAGAGGCAGAGGGAATTGATTCCTCAGCATCAGAGTCCTCATAGGCCTGGAAGGATTCTTCTTGGGTATCAGAATGTTCAGAATCCCCAGAGGCCTCATCTGAAGAGAGGTTCTTGGCCTGCTCAGTTCTGGGCCTTTTGAGAACCTCTGTCTGGATGGGGCTGAGACCCCCTAATAAGGGAAATTAGATCTGCAGCAAGAGACATGATCTGTTTATCAGAAGAAGGGGCCTGAGTAGTAGGCTTAGGATGAGCCTTGGCCTGGCTGGCGGCCTTGCGTGCATGCAAAGCCTTGATGGACATGGATACAGGAGGCCTAGCTGCCCCACATGCTGGTGTAACCTTGTCCACAGGAATGGTGTCGGGTAGATCCAGAACCTCGGTTTCTGGAGGGAAGTCAACAACGTGGACTCAAAGACTTGGATTACCATTTTTGGAGGATCGGTGGGAAGGAAGGGGGGCGGGGAGTCCGGTCCGAAGATTGAGTTGTCGGTTGATCCGGCGGCATGATATAAGCAAAAGAATCACGTGCACTTAATAAAGCAAGCACAGGCAGCACAGGCGGTCTGGGCCCAGGCAAGGCAGGCAAAGAGAATGGAAGTTCTTATGAGGTATTTGTTTACCACAAGACAAACAATTATTAACTTTCTCAATTTGTTCTGACATCGGCTGAGGCAAGAAAAATGTTCCCCAATGGGCTGAAAACACAGGAGCTGACCGACCACACTTGCGAACTGCTTTGCTTCGGGCACCGCGGCAAGAAAGACTGGAGAAGATGGCGTCGGCCGATGCCTTTATACTCCAGCAGGAGGCAACACCAGCAGACTTTGGAATTCAGCCGACCGAGGGCTGCCTGAGGCAGGACAACCCATATGTTATGACTGCAGTTGCATTCTTGAAGGACATCTGTGAGTTAGTTTTGTTGAAACAGGATGGTGCACATTACACAAACGTTATGTATTTTGCATTTACGTGGTGCATGGCAATTAATGTTTTGAAGTGAGCTATACCAAGATTGTCATTCTCATACAAAATGCATACATATACTTGTGTATTTAACAGTCAGACCAGTACTCCAAAAATATGAACTATTTAAATAGATATTGTATTTCAACCAATAACATCCGATGCATTTATACAGATGGTGATGGGTAATGATGTCCAGTGTTCACAGCAATAGCATTACACATTCACACCTACCACACACTCACCGGGAGTCACTCATACCTCACACACATGCGGGCGGGTGCAGACACACACACACACACACACACACACACACACACACACACACACACACACACACACACACACATACCTCGATTCTTCAAATTGCATGTAGATGTGAGTGTCTACAGTGAGTGACTCTATGTAGTCCTTAATTTATCTGCTCTGTGCCAGGTGCTGACCACCATAGGGTCCAAACCCTCTGTGACCCTGTACTGCATTAAGTGGGTAATTGAAGAATGAGTGAATGAATGAATGAATGAATGAATGAATGAATGAATGAATGAAAAATGTGTGAGAGCCTTGCACATTCACTTAGGTTTGCATTGGTTAGTCCTCCTGACTCACATATGTTATATCAAATGAGTAAAAGATACAGATTTTGAACCATAATGTATTATGGGCAGCTAACAAAAGCAAAGTAAAATAATGTGTACTGCACAATTCTTAACACCAAAATGATTTCTGCAAAGTCCAGAAACTTGATGATATATTTTCACTTAAAACTCATAACAGAAAAATGTATACAACAGTAACTGTACACACTCATAGAATTCAAATTAACTAGATAGGATAAATATTAAGAACAGAATGTTTTCTTAGTATTCAAATAGAACTAGATGAGCGTTCAAAATGGGCTTGAAACTCTGGACTATTTTTCTCCATCTTAACATGAAATACAGAATTCCACAGGGTAAGGACCAAGAAATCAAGCCTGGCTCTTTGCCAATTCTTCAGGGACCCAAGAAATCTCCACAGATCATTCCGAGATTAAGTGAACTCCGCAAAACTTTATATGAGAATATTACAGGTCCTGCAAGTATGTTGGAACTGACCATGTAGGACTTTGAAGATGAAACATTCTTATTTGAAAGTGTTTCATAAGATATCTGGCAGCCAATAGGGATGTGGAGAACAAAGGATATGTTTTTGTCTGGGTATACTATTCTGAAAATATAATACAACATTCTACACTGATTGACGTACCAAGTATTAACCTCAAGGGATCCTAAAAAGGGGTGCTAGGGTGATCCATGGCCTAGTAAGAAAATATAGGTGTGTCAGCTGGAAGAAATACACAGAAGGTGCAATGCTAATGCAGAACTGACAGTAGAGGACAACTTTTTTTTTGTTTGTTTTTAAATGGATTGTATTTCAGACATCTGGCAGTCATCTAACTGCTTATGTTGGCAAGGCAGGTATTCAGTAGCAAGATAAGTCATTCCATGCCAGGGATGAGATCTTGGCAGACTAGTGAATATGGTATTATTCTCTTCAAAGAAAACATCATCTGGCTCTGTACTTACTCAGACTGTTTTTCCTGAACTCTTGGAAATGTTAAAATTTTATGGACATATCTCTGAAACACCATCAGCGTTAGATCTGAAATTGATACAGGCTGCATCTGTTCTGCTTGTTGGTAGCCCTTGCAGTCCTTGAATACAGAAATTTCACTTCTGCTGCATGTGACCACCATGCACATTTTTTTGACACATGCATTGTGCAGAGGTATGAGGTGATTAGTAGGTCTTTCAGTTCACAATCTTTCTGGAGCCTACCCAGGATCCCAGGATACTTTCTGCTATGCCTTCCTTTAGCATGCTGGTAAAAACTGCATGACACGAACATCTTACTGGCCTTTGCACTTCATTCATCTGATTAGTTGATCATGGGCAACCTTGCATGATAGGAACATTCAACAACAGTGAACCTTTGAGTCTATTAGGATACACATTATCACTCTTGCTACTCTGCCACCCTCTTCCTTTTTCATTTCTTTACTGAATTATCAAAGAAAAAGCTATTAATCCTGGAGATCAGATTAGCCACTGAATCATTTCATATTTTTTACCAAGTTAAATTATAATACATTTTTTATCTGGTGAGGTATTTATTAATCTTTTTTTTCTCATATGAGACATTTTGTGCATTACACTTGCAGGCTGAATATTTCTGCTAAGAATAAAAAGTAGTGTATCTTTGTTATCTTTGTTTAGAGACCTCTCCCATCAGCCTCTTGCTTAAATGTTAAACAGGACTGACGTTCTGCAGTACTTTTGTCATTGTTCACAGTATACTTTGCTGCAAAGAGCTAATCTGTAACCTATTAATACTTGTTTTCATATTCCAATTGTTACTCATAACCAGCCTGAGTTGCAATGCTTGGTGGTTCATTATTTCTGAAATGTATTTAACGTATTAACAGTGTTCACTGATGTGCGTTGGCTTCCTACTTACAGCTGCTTCCTTAGCATATGAAGTTTTACTTTAACCTGAGTATGCTGTCTCCTAAATATGTCACTCATTATAAAGAGCTTTTTATCATCCCAAATTACAAAGCAAATGTGATTATGATTAGCTGTGGACTTGCTTATTTGAAAGGAATCTCCAGTGGTTACTACTCTTTTCTGCAGTACATTCTTGGCTTGACTTCTTTCATGGGGCCACTTTCCCCTGCCTATGATTCTTTTATTGGCTGTCCTGAATTTCTGCACCAGTTCCTCCTTTTCTTTACCTGCCATGCTTGCCCTGACCTTGATAACCTTGCTTCTTCATTTGACAGTGCCAGTATCACCTGGGAAATTGTGCGTGGGCATCATTCTCCTGGTTAACTTGTCTTCTAATTCTGCTATGCACTTCTAAACCTCACCCACGATTTTTAACCACTCAACAGTGCATCTTCTGCTTGTTTCCCTTTTCCTTGGCAAATCTGTCTTCCCTATCATTTCTCTCCATTTCTGTTTGTATTTCTCATTCAGTCCTGCTTTTCCTTTCATGCATTCTGCTGCCTTACCACATCCAAGAATTTAATCTGGCCCCATCTTTATTTTAATTTGCTCTGACATTTTATTTATTCATTTATTCCATAACTGGGAAGAGGGGGCTGTCTAAAGGTAATTTTCAGTCGCAAACTTGGCCATTGGCAGAATATTTCAGTGAAGACAGTATTTGCATGTTCTTTACGTAGCAAACATGGACATAGAATGTTACACCAAAGAAACAAATGTATATTTTAATGTCATATTAAGAAATATCTTAATAAACAACATTACTAATTGCTTCTATAGGAATATGCAACTTCTTGTGCCAGAACTGTAACAGCAAGCTCTAGTAATAGTTGAATAGAATAATTGAAATGTACTGATTGAAAGAAACTGCTGTGTGGAATAAAAAAAAACAAAATACATTATAATATAGCCTGCACCAGTGGCATAAAGGGATAAAAGCCTGATTAAGGCCCAAATGACTCACGTTCAGTTAGCATCTGCAATGCATGATGGGCATGAAAGAACATGGGCATGCCCTTGCTGCTTGGTTGGGACAGTGGTTTGGGCTGACCTGTGCCTTTACTCTACTGACACAGACTGTGCTGGAATTTGGTGGCATGTCAGGATGGGGGTTGGCTTGTAGTAGGTGCATGGAGGATGTGAGAGTGATCATCGAAGACACTGATGGTAGGTCTTGTCAGTGCTTGTGGAGGAGCATACATGTATTGACAAAGTGGCATCACTGTCATTACATGAGGAGGGGGTTGCACCATTCATAACAAAAAGGGCACCAGAACCATGATGCTGAAGATGGTGCAATCAGTGCTGATGTCTGTCTTCATTAGGACCCCCTAGTTAGCTCCCACTAAAGTGGATTTGGGGACTCCTCACCACTGGGGAAAGAATGGGTATCCTAGTTGTGAGGTTGGCATTGTGGTTAAGACATTTACCTTGCAGGCACAAGATACAGGGTTTGATTCTCACATGAGGTAATTGACTAGGCTTAAAATGTCCCACAAGGGCCATTTGCCTAGTACTAATCTCAAACTAGTAATCTATAGAGGATGGCATAATAATTACTGTCAGACAGAGGAAGAAGAGTATCAAAAATATGTTAGAATAAGATTTAGAAATGCTGGAGACTTCTGTAGATTTAAGTCACACGTATAAACAGGCTAGAAACAGACAACAGAAGATAGTTCAGTAGATATACAATTTTAATGTTTGATCTTGGACTTGACAAATAAATACAACTGAAAAGCACTAGCCTACATAAAAAATAAGCAAGATGAACTACAAATCATATATGCAAAAGGTTGTGATCTTAATACATAGTATATTATTTTATTTCTTAGTTGTCCAGAGAATTATTTACAAACTGCAGGAACTGATTTTGAAATGACCCTTTTTGCTACAAGTTTTGTTAAGGTAGTACATTGTGGTAGGCAATTGTTTTATGTTCTTGAGTTGATCTGGCAGAAACTGCAGCATAATAACGTGAAAATTAGGGATGATAGGGACAGGTTGCCATGTCCGTAATCAGCAGACACCTTATGCAATGTCATATTGTGATGTCGTCTTGTCTGTGCACATATAAAGGACATAGAATTTGTTTAACGATGTTTGAACCAGGTAAGAATTCTGACAGGAAGTTAAAGTAATCAGAGGGAGAGAATGTTCTATTCTGGGGATCTTCACACTTTGCATTATTGCAAGAAGTTAGACATATAATGAGTCTGGAAAGTTTATATACAGTTTTTAACTGAGTTAAAAGATATTAAGTTACATTTTAATATGTGAAAGCTAATAAGAGGTTTAGACAGCTACCTAAATATCTGTTGTGTAACAAAAAGTATTTTCTGTACCAGGTTTTAAAGCAGTATAGGAAAGGATTTTTCATTTCTTTTTCTTGTTTTATTATTGTCCCAAGCAGTATAAATTTGGTATTAAAATAGGTGTGTAAGACCATTGTTTGTGAATTACCTGTGTTCATGAATATTGGCTAACTTAGAACACAAACTTCTTGGCATTATAATGAAAATTTTTAATATCTGTTCATGACTTCATGACTTATTACATGAATTTGATGTGTAGACCTCCTGATGTCAAGAGGGACCCTGCTCCACAGTCCCTCTGAATTAAAAAAATGTTTGTTTTATCAGTCCTATTAAAGACGAAGAGAAACTCAGAACTTCTAGTAGTATTGCCTGTTAGGTTATTTTTTAAGCAGTCAGTCTCAGATTTTGTTAATTTTACTGTTATGAATTTATTTATTTAACATTTTTTACCAGCAAAGTCTGATTGGGACAGGGCCCATTTTCAGCAGAGGCACAGGGAGAAACTCTCTAGATGCATGTCTTTGGAATGTGGTAAGAAACCAGAGCACCCAGAGGAAATCCACACAAACACAGGGAGGACATACAGACTCTGCACAGAAGGTACACCAGATGAGAATCAAACCAGAAAACCTCTTAATGTGAGGCGACAACGCTAACCTCTGCACCACTGCACTGCCCAATGAAGAATGTATTATGAGTTTTGCTTCATTCTTCCTCCCAACAGAAAAACATCCCACAGGATTCAAGAAACTCTGTGTACGGTTTGTGTAGAGCCTACATGGAGTGTTTCCGTGTACACAAAGATGTGCCTGTGCAGTACCATGCAATGCATATTAATGAAGTGCAGCATGCTTAAACAAAGCTTTGCAGTGTGCAGCAGTGTTTTACAGCCATGATAGCATTTCCGTGTAAGGTTGCTCTCTGCAGCACAGCAACCAGACCTCTCAACCGGCCGGTACAGTGGTGCAGCAGTGGCATTGTCACCTCACAGCAAGAGGTTCTCCAATTCAGTTCTCAGCTGGAGTCCCTTATGTGTGGAGTCTGCATGTCCTCCCTGTGTTTGTATGAGTTTCCCCTGGGTGCTCTAGTTTCCTCTCACGTTACAAAAGATATGCGTCTGGAGTGTTTCTCCCTGGGCCTCCCCTGAAAATTGGCTTCATTACAAGTCGGACTTTCCCGGTAAGCAAATCTTAAATAAATAAATAAATAAATAAAATAAATAACCTTTTACAACAAGAAATCTGAACAAAGCTATAAATAATGGGGTGACAAAGGCCCAAAAATAGGGGCATGATTTAAATACTGCTCTTACAAACTTAAAACATTGATAGAATAACAGGTTTTGCAGTAACATGAATGTTCCAAAGGGTATGAAATCTGAATCTCGAATGTCTGTGATTATTTTCTTAATTCAGTCCCCAATGATTTGCCAGTGATTTGGCAAAAACCCACAAATTTTATGAGAAAAAGAACAAAAATATGAAGCACAAATCTGGACATTCTGCAAAAATCTGTACAGTTGACAGGTACGATGTCAATTGCTTTCCCTTGTTCAAAATTTGGCAGGATCCCAAACACATTTAAATAGAGAAAAATCATACAAGGGACCCTGCCATAGATATGTCATTCTGCATTTATTAATGCCATATATTTTATTGTTTTTCATTTCTCTCTCTTTTTTGCATGTTTGCATGATGCTTAGCTCATTTGTACATTCTGCATTTTTTATTTTTCTGTTTTTCACATGTTTGCATGATGCTTAGCTTGTTTGCATGACTGGACCACCCGTGTATTAGGCATGACCCAGACAGCCAAAAATAGAAACTGGATGCATTCAACTAGTACCACTGGGCATTGTGCAAACCCGGTAAGCGGGGCTAGGCTGCGCTAACACCTTCATGTTAACAATGAAAACTAATATAGGGGATGTTATGACACTAATCCTGTGGCAATAGGTGGTAAGTCTAGGTCTAGAGTGCAAATGGCTCTAGGTTCCAGTACAGGGCAAGGAAACTTTTCTTTTACTATGTTCACATTGCAGATTATACAAATGAACTGCGATATAGACAAGTGTTTTCAAAACCTTCTTGTGGCAAGAGATGTAAGTTTAGGATTACTGTACATGTGGTCCTGGGTTTGAAAACTGTATATGCCATACACTTTTAAAGTTGTTCCATGTCATGTCATATTTACTCATAACACCTGACATAGTGTAGCTGATATTATTATTTGCATGTATGAGGGCTGAGACAATAATATTATGTCCATTTTTTTTTACCTAATCATTTATGTGGGTATCATGCATATATTATGAAAAGTATGACTGTGAGTATAATGTGTACTGTGTTCATGCAAGCATATTTCTGCAATTCCATTTGAATAACAAAGCTACATAAGCAGCTGTATATCAAATATCCTTGTAATTGCATTTTTTTTTGTTTGTTTTATATCAAATATCCTTGTAATTGCATTTTTTTTGTTTGTTTTTGCCCACTGTTGTGCATCACTTACCATAATGCAAACAGACGCACCCTGGCTTACCATGTTTGTGCAACGCATGCAACTTTTCAAATGTAACAAAAAAACAGACAGTGCAGTAAACACAATATATGCAATTGGTGGGAAAACAATTATTTAAAATGGAATTGGCAGGAAATGCTCAATAGACATTCAGCTTGACTTTTAGGAGACATGGCTGGTGTTGGCGAGGGTGTGCGCTTTTGAGCACAGCATTGGGGTGTTCAGGAGTCCAAAGTCTTTGTTGGGCTCCTAGTTAAGGAACATGGTCCATGCCTATTGCAGAAGGACTACTCAGAGTCTCAGTATAACTCTGAGGTCTGGAATAGTGTGGCTAGGGCGTTGACCAGTGTGACAGGTATCCCACACACTGGTGAGCAGCATCATCATCATTATGGCGATCTCCGTGGGAGGAAGGGGGATATCCTTGATCAGTGGATGAGGGAATATAGAGCAGGTAACACTCCACAGATGTGTAAGTAGAAAATGGATTGAACACCTTCAGTAATGCATGAATCATGCAATCCCAAATAAAACCAAGACCCAATCCTTCAAAGGCTGACGTCCTGTCTGGTGGACCCCATCCATAAACAAACTATGCAATAGAAGGAGGAAGCTACTACATGATAGAGCAAAATACCAAAAAGGGAAGGCATCTCTGATCAGTATTAGCAAAAAACTACGGGCACTCATAAAATCGTCTAAGGCCAGCTTCGAGAGAAAAATTGCACAGGACACTAAGGATAATCACAAGGCTTTCTTTAGTTATGTTAGGAACCTGGGTGGGAATTCCCAGATATGCTCAGAATTAGTCCAAAATGACAAAAAATACACCCAACCCACAGACATTGCCAACATCCTAGCTGACAGGTTCAGTGCAAACTTCTCCCCCCCAACCAAAAGGGCAAATATTTATCCCAGCAGAGTGCTGCCCCCTTGACATCTCGGATGCTTAGGTAAGAGCTGCCCTCTCCAAAGCAAAAAAACACAGCATCAATGGGACCAGACGGTGTCCCGGGCTGCGTCCTACATGAACTCCAAGAAGAGCTAAACCCAAACATAAAACTACTGTTCAATCTCAGCCTTACTACAGGAGATATACCCAAAGAGTGGCGTACAGCAACAGTGGTCCCTCTCTACAAAGGTGGTGCCTCAACGGATCCTGGAAACTATCGCCCCATAAGCCTGACTAGCTTGGTCTGCAAAGCTATGGAAAGGATCATCATGGACCTCATAAATAAAGATATTGGGGACCTACAGACACTGGATCCTACCCAGTTTGGCTTTGTTAAGGGTAGATCCTGCCTCTTAAACCTGGTTGATTTCTTTGAAACAGTCACCAAGGCCATTGACGAGGGGAAGGTGGTCCACACAGCCTACCTGGACCTCGCAATAGCCTTCGATACAATACCCCACTCGGGCATTATAGATAAGGTCACCAGCTTAAATATAAACCCTATGTCACTAGATGGGTTGCAAACTGGCTCAAGGACAGAACCCGCATGGTTAGAATTGCTGGAGCCATGTCAGACTCCAAACCAGTTACAAGTGGCGTCCCACAAGGCTCAGTCCTGGGACCTCTCTTGTTGTATATATTTCTCGGAGGTACAGGCCAACACGGAAGGACTGTGGCTGACTAAGTAGATGACTGCAAACTGGGCGTCATAATCGACTCTCCAGCTGACACAAGCATCCTCCAAAAGGGCCTCATAGAAACAGACAACTGGTGCCAGAGCCATGGCCTCAAGCTAAGCCAAAAGTGTATAGTCATCCCTTTGGCAAAAACAAAGTGCCCACAAATTACCACATAGGTGGTAATCCATTAAGTACAGAAGAAGTAATTAGGGATCTGGGGACCCAAGTTGATAGCAATCTCTCATTTGACAACCACGTGGCCAAAGTGGTTAGAAAAACATTTTATATAGCCCACCTAATCATGAAGGGATTCACATCTAGATCAGGGGAGGTTATCGTGCCTCTTTACTCATCCCTCATCAGGCCCATAATTGAGTACAATGCCCCTTTTGGGATGTACCTTACCAGACATCTGCAGCAACTGGAAAGACCCCAAAAGTACCTCACCAAGAGGATCATAGGGCTCAAACAGATGCCATATGCTGCCCGGTTAAAGAAACTCCAGCTCTACTCAGTGGCATACCGCCTGCTCAGAGGCGATCTGTGCCTGATGTATAAAGCCATATCCAACCCAGAATTAATGGACATGCTGCACCTCAGAAAATCCAAATCCCATCGAGAGACTTGAACCTCAGCACTGAAATAAATAGGACATGCTGGAGGGACAGATTCATAACCCAGAGGCTCCCTTCACTCTGGAATAAAATCCCAGTCCAGGTTAGGCAGAGTCCCTCATTGACTCTCTTCAAGAGGAATCTTGATGAGTGGATGGAAGATCGTAGGTTTACCCCGGGTATCACTTCTGTGTCACTGTTTGACAGGCACAGCATACTAACCTCGAAAAAGGGCATAGCAAAATTAATTTAAAATGGGTGGCGAAAGCCAAACACACTCTGGCTAGGCTTATAAATGCCCTAGGGCAGATAGCCTAGTATGAACCTATGAACCTATGAATATAGTCAAGACTGGTATTCATAATGTCATTTTGTTTTGTTTTTCTTTTTCACAGATGCTGAAGAAAGGGCCTTGAATGTGAGGTCAAATGGAGCGCACCTGGATGAGGGAAGCATGTGGTATGTATGCATATAAAAAGTACTGTTATTGTAGCTTTATAGCTTTAACTGTTAAAAAATGGATTACTTGTTATTTCAGACAGTTGTAGATTGAGGATGCATGTCTCAACTGTAAAAGAAAGCATGCATGGCTTACTATGTGGCATAAAGCAACCATTTCACCTTCTCAAATAACAGTGAGCAGGAATGTATAAAGTATAAAAAAGACAGTATGCGTGCATTAGTCTGTAGTCCAAAAGAAAAGTACATTATTACAGTAGTCAGCGGTTGTGGGTTCAAAGATCACACTTTCCAAATATACAATAATGTGTTAAATAGTGTTATGTGTTCAGCATTATATGCACAATGCTGTTAGCTAATCATCATTATAGCAAGTTACTTTCAGACCTCAATACCTCTGGCATGACTGGCCTGCTGTCAAGAATGATTGCTGGCTGCAATCTGATCAGTACTACAGTGTCCATCTGTTAGTAACTGGGTAGTTTTCAAAGTAATAAAGACATTTCTTAGCAGATGATATTAAAACTAAAATTGAACAGAACAGAGTGAAATAATTGTAGAAAGCTTTTGTATATTAACTATGACGTTAGTAATGTTTTTCTGTTTTTCTCTCATCCCGCTCCTTTTCTTCTTTTTTATCATTTAATTTGTTTTCATTTTGTTGTTATGTATAATTTTGTATTTCTTTGTTTTAGTTTATTACTGATTTTGTTTGTATTTGTTATGTAATTTGTTTTTATTTTTATAAATATGTTTAATTTTTGTTTTTCTTTGTTCACCTATTTATTGTTTTATGTGTCTAATTTATTTTTTACTTTTTTTTAAATTTTATAATTGTATGTTCATGTTTTTATTACTACATCAAAGCAATGTAGACAGGTCTCTGATGATCCTCCTACTCTCACTCCACCAGCTGCAGCACCGAGGTCCAGCACATCTGGGCTGCAGAATGGCAGCAGCCTGTCTGCTCTGCCTGCACTACATGGGCCCTCAGGAAGTTCTGCTTCTGCCCCAGTGGATAGGCCTGTGGTCCCCTCTGGGAGCAGTGGAGGAGGGGATACATTTTTCACCTGGAATGAATTGCCAGGTATGGTGCGTAGGATTGTGCACCGCACAGTGGGCACACACCTATACTGGGTGGAGTATTTGCTCTTCATTCTAGCACAGAGTACCCATCAAAGACATTCAAGTCGGGTACTGCAGCCACTGGCACAGTGAGGGGACAGTGGTGACAATCCACTGGGTGAGGACTTGACTTCCACTTTCAGTTGTCCTGATGTCCATGAGACCTTGATTTCATCACCCTCACCCCAACCAAGGTGTTCACTCCTCTTGTGTACTTCACCATACCTGTATCTTATCTTGTATGTCCTGTCTGTCAGCAATTACTTCCTCACCTTTCAGCTTGTCTGCCCCAGACATGCCTATGTCCCTTCCCGAACATTGCTCTGTCACCAAAATGAGGGCACCTGTCCCCCTCAAAAATTTGCCCCATACATAGCCCTTCATTTTGCTCACATGTCTACTTGACGCACATGATTTGGTCCACTTGGCTATAGAACATAATTATGCTGTTGTCACCTCTATCTCTGGAGGTGAAAGTCCAAATTCAGCTGATATTGTATACATTTGTTAAGTTTTTATTGTTGAAGAAATGGATAGCTATGGTTCTTTCCTACTCCCATCCTGCACATTCCTGCCCTCCTTTCACTTTGTTTTTCCCTCTGCTTGTTCCCCATTTCACAACTATCCTATCTTCCACATTTCTTTTCTTTAAAGAATCATTGCACAATGGTGCATAATGCGTGCCATCGCTAATCAACAGTAAAAGGCAGTAGTATCAGTAAATGTATGCAGAATTAGCATATACACTTGTAAAATTCATGCCTGCACCGCATTTCAAACCTAGTGCCATCTGCCTCAAACAACAATGCATTTACCCATCCAGACACAGGGTCAGTTCTTCAGCAGGTGTATTTTATACAATCAATATTAACTGTCACATGTTTACTCTTTGTTCTCCTCTTGCTCTTTATATCACCGATGTCATATTTTCAACATTAACTGTGTATGAAGCATCATTGCACCATAGACATTAATGTTGTAAAAAGCCTTAGTGCGTAATCCCCATTTATTTTTATAAAGCATGTGTGCACCATGCTGCCCATCACTCAGCCTCGCTAAGAAAGGCAAATAACAATGTTAATAAATAACAGAAATGAGAATAGTAGTGACTAGTATTGGCTACAGCTTTATTTGGAAACAGTTGTATGTGGCCAAAGAAAAGAACATATCACTGCCTGAAGTCAATTACTGCCTGCAGCCAAAGATTCAGTTAAGTAGCAGCTATGTGTATCAGCAGTGAAGTCTGCAATTTTCTATTCAATGTGTAAAATACACCTGCTACTCAACTGACTCTGCATCACCATCTGTTAATACAGTGATCCAACCTTGTTTTAGTTCAGATGGTATTGGGTTCAAATACATGTGTAGGTAACAGTTTCACATACTTCTAACTGTAAAGAAATATAAATTGTGATACATATGAATCTGTGCCATCCTTTTTGTGGAACATGGTTGTAATTGCTTTTCCCGTACATGCACGTCATTGCGTGAGGTGCACCATCGTGCACAGAATCTCCAAAGAAAAGAAATGGGGGAAGACAGAAAAGTGGTGAAATGGGGAGCAAGTGGGGGGGGGGAACAAAGTGAAAGGAGGCCAGGAACATGCAGGAAGGCTGTAGGAAAGAACCATAGCTATCCATTCCATTTTTGCAACAGCATAACCTGATAATATATGAAATATATTAGCTGAATTTGGATTGTCATCTTCAGAGAAAGAGGTGACAACAACACAATCATGTTGTATAGCCAACTGGACCAAATCAAGGGTGTCATGAAGGCACTGGTGTGAAATGGAGAGATATGTATGAGACTATATATATAACACCATGGCTGGGGGGGGGGGGGGCATCAAAAGCCCATGGATGTCAAGTTTGGAGACAGTGAGAATTGAGTCCTCACCCAGTGGACTGTCATCACTATCACCTCACTACTCTGATGGCTCCAGTGTCTGATGTCTGCATCTGCTTGTATTATTCAGAACAGTGATCGACAACAGTGTCTCCACCCAGTGTAGGTTTACACCAGCTGTGTGCCACACAGTCCTACACACCAACCCTGGCAGTTCATCATGGATGATAAAATCACGCCTCTGCCACTGCTGCTGGAGGGAACCACTGGCCTAGCCTGTGGGGCAGAACTACCTGATGGCCCAGGTAGTATGTGGCAGCAGAGGGAGTGCTAACAGGGTTTGTCCCTAATGTGCTGGGATGTGTTGCCATAGCCAGTGGAGTGGGGGCATGTGACTTCCGTGGGACAGGTTTACCCCACTGTGCTGTGGAAAAAAGGAAAAAGAGAACATAAGGGGCGGGGAGATAGAAAAAAGGGAGAACATTAACAACATCATAAGTGACATACAAAGCAGTGATACAATTATTTCACTCTATTATGTTACCTTTATTATAAACAGTACAAACTGTAAACAAACTTTTTATAATGTTTCTGAATACCATTTAATAACAGATACACACTATAGTACAGATTTCAGCCAGCAATCCTTAATATGTGCATATATTTCCCATATGCAGGCTCCACTTCTACTAAGCCAGCAGGTCATTTGTGCCACTGCTAATGAGGTCTGCAGTTACAGTGCAATAATGTTGAACACCTAACAGTACTTGTCCATTTGGTAATTATGGTGTTTGAACCTACAACTGCTGACTAATCTCTACTACCGTAGTATTCTGTGTTCCCACACTACTGCATGCATGCTTTCGTTTTACAGTTGCGAGATGTATGCTCTAATTTACAGTACTGTATTCATAGGTCTCAAACTCTTACAGCAATAAATGTGGACAAAGTCATATGTAAGAGAGGGTCAAAGTAAAAAAATAGGGATGACTTACATACTTGCTCTTACAAACTTCTTAAGGTGATACAGTAACAGGTTTTGCACTTGCATGACTTTTCTGAAGGGTCTGGGATCTGAATCTCACACGTCTGAAGTTTGATGTCAGTCCTCAACCCTTATGCAATTATTTGACTGAAAACCATAATTATATCTGTAGCTATACAAAGACTGGGCAATCTGTGGAAATCTGTACAGTTGTCAGGTATTACTGCATTACATACCAACTAAGTCCATACCTCACAGCCTCTTACAGCTAAAAATGTGGACCAAGTAATAAGCACTGGGGGGTACAAAGGTGCACAAATAGCAACTCATTTTACATATTCTTCTACAAACCTAAAAAAGTGATACATTAACAAGTTTTGCAGTAGAATAGATGTTCTGAAAGGTATGAAGTATGAGACACAAATGTCATTTTCTGACTGCAGTCCTCACTGCTTTGGCTAAGATTTGCCAGGCAAACACAATTTATGAGAAGCAAACCAAATTTATGAGCAACAATCTGAACATCCTCCAAAACCCGTACAGTTGAGCGGTATTACAAAACAGTGTTTAACTTTTAATGCTACAATAACAGCACTGTTGTGATGCATACATACCACATGCTGCTCGCTTCCTTGCCACTCAACTTTTATGGGCTCTAACATTCAGATCATGATTTGCCACCACTGTGGAAAAAACCCCCCAAAACAGAATACACTATGAATACCAAGTTTGATTATATGCAGCTTTAAATCATTATAGGTAATGTCTGAAAGTTATACTTACACATTTGTGAGGTGCCACCAGTTCGGCATTCCTCGATCTAACTGTTGAGGGTATCTCTCCTCTTCATCTTGAGGTCTTGGTTGTGGTTCCTACACTGTTGACCAGTGTGCGGGATGCCAGTAGCACTGGTCAGTGCCCGGGACAGACTGTTCCTTACATGCCTCTGTCCTTGATTGTGAGCCATGATAGTGCCACTGCAGCAACCAGGGCCCATGGTCATTCACTAGGAGTGCAACAAACACTCTGGACTCCTGGAAACCCTACTTTTGAGCCCTAAACCTCAAACACTCTCCAGAAATGCCTTCCGTGTCTGTCACAGAGTAAGTGAAATGTAGAATGATATTTTCCTGCCAATTGCATGTATCACATTTACTCAGAGGGTCCACTTTCTAATTTGGCAGCATTTGAAAAAGCTGCACATCACTTACCATTGCAAAAACAGGGTGTAAAGTTTGAAACATGTTGGTGCAATGATAAGTGATGCAGAAGTTTGATAACTAATGCAATTTCCATGTTATTTGAGATACCGGTAATTCTGTAACTGTGTTGGTCCAATGGGAAGGGCATGCCAAGCCACATAACAGGAATATACTTGCCTGAACATAGTACACATTATACTCACAGTCATGCTTTTGCTATTAACTAGACAATATATAGATAAATAAGTAATAAATAAATAAATAAAATAAATAATGACATAACTGATACAATATTACTGTGTCAGTCCTAAGTCATAAATATTATATAATAGATCACCTGCTTTAAGTGAGGATGAATATAATATGAATTGGTAGAACATTAAAACTAAATGACATACACTGTATTTGAACTCTGGACCATATGGATGTTAGTCCTGCACTGACAGCTATTGCCACAGGAAAGCTGGGAAATCCTTTCTCTGTGTCAATTCATTGCTAAATACTGCAATGTCACAACAGTAACCCAGGACCATCTAGACATCAGACCTAGACTTAACACCTGCTGCCACAGAGTAAGTTTCTTAATATCCTGTAAGTAAGTATTCATTGCTAAGTTCTCACTATTAAATGCAGTGCAATGGCACTTACCAGGTTTGCACAATGCACAATTACATTACTAGGAAACACCCGGTTTCTATTTTTGGCTGTCTGGGTCCTGTCTGCTACGTTGGTGGTCCAGCCATTCATTTTGTGCAATGCTGCTCTACATGCAAAACTGATTAGCACAGCCAAACCTGTTTGTGGTAAGTGACATATTGTGCAAACAATGCATCCCCTCATTATCCACTAAAGTAAGACAAAAGGAAAAAGAAAAAAAAGGGGAAATACAGTTTGTTACTACACAGGTCTGCAGAAGTCTGGTTTTCCAACCTTACTCCAATGCACCTTCAGAAAACAGGATGGGTGCCTTATCCTTGTTGGTCACACAAACAGCTTGGCAGCAAACAACTGTAAGGTATCCATCACACAACAACCTTCCACAATGTATTTTAACTGATATCAAACCATCAGCTGTTATTTATACATGTATAATATGAAATAGATCTTGGATGTACTGCACTTAGTAATCACAGAACCTGTTAGGACTATTGCTTGAAATTATACCAAACTGTGTTGCTTGGCCATTCAGCAGTTATCTGACCAGTATTCGGAGATATGCAGTGTGAAAGCCAGTCTATCTCATTTGTCTTACATTACGTGTGTATATTAACTGGGAATAGTATGATATGCAGTTGTCAGCAAATGAAGGCTATGTTGGCTGGCACAAACAACCATACACTGCTCTTTTGGTGGTGGGAGCAAAGGTGAATTCCTGTTATGGCACATGCATGAGTACATTGTTCTTATGAGAGGGTGGGCCAAGCTGAGGTCAAGTAATGGCACAACTTCTCTATGTAAAGATATTCCATTACAAAGATATGATGCTAACTAAGGTCATGCACTGATTACCAGTACTTTGGGAGAGTTATGAATGTGGGAATCTTGCATGGCTGAAGACTAATACTTTCTAATGGACACATACAAGTGAAATAAGTCTCTGCTGTCACAGGTTACATGACTTACTGTGGACATCTCCCATCTTTTACCTGTTTATTGTACCATGTGATGAAATACAAGTACATGCCATAATAGTATTATGCTTTTCTGTACATGTTCAGGACTTACCTTGTAAATGCTGTGTCTGTGCTCCATACTTTGTGACATCTACTAGGAAAAACCAGCATGGAGTCTGCATGGATGCTTTATATCTTGTTGAATAGTCTCCCAAGACTGGTTGATTAGCATGCAATTCACCTGCTTATGCAGTAATTAGCTTCTCTGAGGCACACACTAAAACAGATGCAATCCATTAATAATGCACTCCATTATAAAAAGGTAAGTGTGTAGCTAGCTAAACTAATGTTCGGGAGAGTTTGTACATTCTTCAACTCACTAAGACAACCATATCTCTCCACAGTATTTCTCTACAGAGGAGTATTGCACTTTGGGAGGTATGTCCCCATTTTGTTACCTACATAATGCATATGCTGGAATGTAGTTAAGAATAAGGTTACCATACGTCCAGGTTTCCCTGGACACATCCTCTTTTTTGGGCTCCTGTTTGGGCAGTTTTTGAAAATTCTGCGATTTGTCCGGGTTTTAAAACCCAGATAAATCGCAGAATTTTCAAAAACTAGACATCCCTATTTCGGAGTCTTTCCTCCACTTTGTTTTTTTTTTTGATTGGCTCATATACCGGTATACGAGCCAATCAAAAAACGGAGTTCTGTGCAATGCGGAACAGCTTGATGTTCCGCATTGAACAGAAGAGGGTCCGCTGTGCGCGTTTTTGATTGGATCGTATACCGGTATATGAGCCAATCAAAAAGCAAAGCTCTGTTCAGTGCGGAACTGCTTGATGCTCTGCATTGGACAGAAGAGGGTCCGCTGTGCAAGGTTTTGACTGGCCCATATACCAGTATATGAGCCAATCAAAAAGCGGAGCTCTGTTTAATGCGGATCTGCTTGATGTTCTGCATTGAACAGAAGAGAGTCCGCTGTGCGAGGTTTTGATTGGCTTGTATACCGGCATACGGGCCAATCAAAAATCCCCAAACACGGAGCTACTTGTCTTTAATTCTGAAATGCATTAAAGACAAGACTAAAGACCTTTTTTTTTTTTTGCTCTTCAGCAAAAACAGGACGAAATAATATGTGCTGACACCAGCACATATTTTTTCGTCCTCTTTTACATACAACCAAATATGGTAACCCTAGTTAAGAATAAATGTGAAGTAATGGTTTCACACTTTAATTTGTATGCATTACTTAGAAGTGTAATGATTGCATGGCCTTGGTTGTCAAGCCATTTCACAGGTACACAGCATTCAGAATACCTGAAAAGGGAATGCTGTTTTATAAATATGTACACATGTTACATGGAAAGGACCTTAGATAGCAATTTAAGCATTTCAAAATGGCACTTTTAGCACTTCATAGATGTTTTGTTAACCCAATGGGTCCTTAGCCTGTCATTTTGTTTGGGGAGGGCAAAGATGAGCTAGTGCTAGGGCACTCACTAGACTGCATTGTTATTTTTGGGTGGGTGAGCCTATTATACTTACTGCTATGGCACAAACGAGAATATGTTTATCTTGTTAGTCTCCCTATTTTGTATCGTCCATCAAGTTATTTTTAGAAATATGTAGACTCTTTCATCTTTATCTGGGAGAAACACTAACAGCCTTCCTTTACTGCTTTATCTGTAAATAGTTAATTTGTAGTTATGTGATCCTCATATGCATTATCATTCTTTTGTCTGCTCATTGTACGTCCCCATTTACAGTTGCAGGCAATAATCTGGTAATTCAGGCTTTAAGACAACATGCTGCTGTCCAGGGTGTGGACCAATATGGCTGAGTATACAGCCCTCTGGGATGAATTAGTGGCCAGCATTAACACCATTGGGCAACACAATTGCACATATGAGCAGGTGTGTTACAGAGCAACAGACATGGTAACTACTGCAGCTGCAGTGGCATGTGATTGTCAAGTCATAGGTGGAGGCCCTGCTGCACAATCCCCTCTCACTGCAACTGAGGAATTCCTAGCAAACATTGCCACTCAGGACAGCTCTCAGCAATCCATGGCACATTATGTTCTGGAGGTGGGTGCTACTCTTGCATCCCAAAAGGAGCTTCCAGGTATGTTTCATTAGATTATAATTAGAATACTGTGGCATAGTGCACTAACTTTAGTAATGAATATAGCTGTGTCAGTTGGGTGGGTGGATTTAGGACTGCTTAAGTTATAAGCTTAATTTGAAGTTGTCAACCACATTCTTGTTACCATTTGAGGTGCTGTACATACAGAGTTGTAAAACTATTACCCCATGTTTTACTATTAAATGTGACCCTGTTACCATTACCTCTGGCTTTACTTATTACAGGACCATCAGGAATACAGAGACATAGGCCTCCTGCAGATGGTAAGCCTATTACATTTATATCAGTACTGTAGATACATTTCAAGATATCTCATAATGTGTGCTTTCAGGCCTATTGTATGAATTGCTGTACTGTCTGTAATAGTGACAGCAGTGTACTTTTTAGCATATATTGCAGCATTGTAGTGTAGATATTAATGTATTCCTGTGTTTCTCCCTTTTTATCACAGGTGAATGTGACAGTGGAAGTGTGGGCACTCTGACACCTGATGTCAGTGTCTCAAAATACACTGATGATGATGGTGACCAAACTGAGGCACAGTTGGGGGGTGCAGAGGTTGTATCTGGCACAGAGGTTGAATCTGGCACAGAGGTTGACATCCAGCGACCCATTCATTTTCCCTGGATACAGCCAGCAGACCTATGCCTACCCAGTCCACAGACACCAGAGATACTGGACAGGTTGAGGATGAGCACATTGATCAGGGGAGTATGGATACTGCAGCTTCAGTGCCTGTTGAATCTGTCCATAGTCAATGTGTTGGTGAAGTGTCATGCAGGAGGGTTGATAGGGGTGCCCGGGCAAGACCTGCTGTCTTTCTCCATCTGGTGCAGGTGTTTCTTCCTGTGTCAATCAACAGATGTTTGTGGCCATCATAGAGGCAGAGGCATGTTCTAAAAGGCACTTCAGACAAATGCTCAAGGTTCTAGATGTGGCACAGTCTGAAATCCATGCCTGCCTCCACCATGTAGCCAGTTCAATGGATTGATTGAATGAGATGTTGGAACATGGAGTGACTATGATGGAATGAGGGGTTTATATCATCGACTGTGCAATGTCTGTGATGACACATCTGCTGTGAGGGGATGCCATCGATGTGGGTATATGTCAGCTACATCATCTGCTGCTAGCCAATGTGGCCATGCATGATCACACTCCCATAGTGGCATTACTTTCCCTGCTGACCACACCCAGACACTGCAGGCCATAGGGTTGTGGTCCTGGGTGTTCCCGTGAAGGGAGCATGTCCAGCAGACAACAGTCACATTCAGGTAGTAGCACTGCATCTGGCCTTGGGCATGGAGGTGCCAGTGCATCTCCTGGCAAAGCCAGGTCACATGGTCGCAGGCAACAATGATGAACTGACAACTCACACTTGTCCAATATACCAAGACAAAGAGCTAGCACTGAGCTTGACTGTGTTCATACACACGGTCACACACCACTTTCACATGGAGGATCCCTACAGACACACAAACACAACAGCCTGCCTGCTTCCCCTTCTTGCTCACACACACTCAACAAACTTTATTCTCAGCCTAGGCCTCCTGCCCCTGCCCCCACAACACTCTTTGCAAGTGATAACTGTGCCATATAACTCATTTCTCTATTTTGGAATCAGGGAAACTAAAGCTTTGTGTCCGATGCATAGGGTGCTTAGCTTCATTATTGCTTAGTATATCTACAGTTGTGTTGTTTAAATGTTAATTGTACCTGTGAATTATATTTGCCTTGCCAACTTGTACAGTGGATAGCATCATCATTTCACTACTTTATAGTGTATTCTCTTGTATGGGTTGTGAAGTCAACAACTGCAATGTGTCTCATTAATTTCTAACTGTTCTCTTTAATGATTATCCGGTACAAATGTGTGGTGCACATCATAAGTCAGGCCATCACATTCAGATCTCTGGACTGCATGACAGCACTGTAGCATAATCTCATCAGAACAGTACAGTATCATGCTCTCTGTTGCATGTAGCTCACAAGAAACATGCATTTGCAGGACACCCCACCATGGCATGATGTATGTGTATAGATTAAAACACACAACACTTTAATCTGTCTTGTATTGCATGATGTGATGTCTGCCTGACATCTAGGCCACTGTCTGATCATACCCTGGTGAGATACATGCATACACAGTACTCCAATATAGCTGAACAGCAGCATTGTCTGCTGAGCATATGGGAATAATAGGGTCAAACCTGCTGGTGTAAAATGCTGTTTGTAATATCAAGTTACAGCTGACTATCACAAACATACACACACACACACACACACACACACACACACACACACACACACACACACACACACACACACACACAGTTGACTGCAGTGAGAATAGACCCCCTACCTATCAAATCACTGAATGTAACATACTCACAATGGCACAAGTCTGACTTGCATTGTGTCTGACAACCCTTTATAGCTGATGACATCAGCCGTGTCTGTTAAGTACAAGATATGTGTCCCACCTACTGGTGTAAAATGCTGTCTGTAATAGCAAGTTACATCTCACGCACAGAGTTCACTACAGTGAGAATAGAACCCCTACCTATCCAAGGGTACAGACTACAGAACACAGTAGTTAATACACACTCCACAAAACAAGTCTGACTTACACAGGAGTGCAGATGGACCTATAGTAGATAACAGCAGGTCCTGTGGGAGGCAACAGCTTAGGAGTCCAGTACTGAATGACTGTGTAGGGATGAACTGCTATAAAAAAATGGCCAGTCATGTCATTGGACAGATAACTGTAGGATACCACATATACTCTGCTACCTAGAGACACACACACACCCAGTTGACTGCAATGAGATTAGAACCCCTACCTATCTAAGTGCACAGGCTACAGAGTACAGTACTTAATGCACGCATCATGGAACAAGTCTGATTTATGCAGGAGTGCAGGTGAACTTATAGTTGATGACATCAGCAGGACCTGTGAGAGACAACAGCTTGGGTGACCGATATGGAATGACTGTGTAGGGATGTCCAGCTATCCAAAAAATGGCCAGCCATGCTATTGGAGAAGTAACTGCAGGATAGAACTTCTATTCTGCTGACTAGACACACACACACACACACACACACACACACACACACACACACACACACACACACACACACACACACACACACACACACACAGTCAACTTGAAGTGAGAACAGAACCCCTACCTATCTAAGTGCACAGACTACAGACACACACACACACACACACACACACACACACACACACACACACACACACACACACACACACAGAGTCAACTTAAAGTGAGAACAGAACCCCTACCTATCTAAGTGCACAGACTACAGAACACAGTACTTAATGCATGTGCCATGGAACCCATTTGACTTATACATGAGTGCAGGTGGACTTATAGTAGATGACATCAGCAGATAATGTGAGGAGCAAGAGCTTAGGAGGCCTGCATAGGCACACAGGTTCATAGCATCATATGAGGCTAGCAGCCTAACACAGGGCTGCTTAGAAGCCTAGCTATATAATGACACAAGTACCCTTATTGGGCATATCTGAATGTTTGTGTTTAGCAGAGCAAGGCTGTGAGCACCATCAACTGGCACTGTCCATGAGAGACCGCACAATGTTTTAAATTACACTTTGACCTGTGGCTGATATGTGTGGAAAAAATAAACTGAGACCCCAGGGCTGTAATGCTTGTGAGTGTGTGGCCAACACATAGGTTCATAGGTAGGTACTAGGCTATCTGCCTGAGGGCATTTGTAAGCCTAGCCAGAGTGTGTCGGCTATCACCGCCCCATTGATTAATTAACTGATCCTCTGTCATGACTTGACATGACATGTCATGACATGGACTGAAATCAGACAGCATCATATATACATTTCCATAGCACATTGGGCCATACATCTCAAACTTTTATAGCAAGGAATGTGGATAAAGCCATACATATAGGGTTGAAAAATGACCAAACATAGGGACACATCTTACACACTACTCTTACAAACTTATACAGTTGATAGATTAATATGTTTTCCATTAATGTGAATTATCTGAAGGGTAGGAGTTTTGAAATTCAAATGTCTGTCATTGTTTTCTGGCTTCAAACATTAAATATTTTCAAATTATTTGCCAGAAAACTAACTTTTATGAAGTGCAGGGCAAAAATATGATGCAAAAATCAGGACATTCTACAAATATCTAAACAGTTGAAAGGTGTGCATTAGGGAGGTGATTTATGCTATGGTTAACTAAGTGTATGCACATGCGGGATACAGCTATTTGTGCGTAGGTAAGCAGCGGGCCAACAAGAATTGCATTGTTAATGTGTGACAGTTACTCCACACCAGGTTTTCGCAATAACGAAAAGTATTTATTGAATGTATCCGGTTTCCATGTCTGCCTGTCTGCTTCCTAGGTGTTCCATTTTCAGCAATGCCTTGCTTCACTAAAGCTACATATGCGCAGCCAAACCTGCAGTCATTTACCTGGGCTATGCAGCACATTGTGAAAACAGTAGAATTAAAATAAAAAGAAAAGTAGGAAAATAAATGGAAAGGGAGACATACGTGGACTGAGCAAAAGCAAGTTTTGATATACACACTACAAAATGATACTACACATCAGATATTTCTACATAGTTCAGTATTTGAACTCTCACACCACTGCAGATTCAGAAAACAGGATGGATTCCTTAGCCCTCTTTGCCACACAAACAGCTTTGCAGCAAAGAACTGAAGTCATTGTTCACACAAACAAATGCATTGGAATGTACACTGCTATGAGATCTTTGGCTGTGACTTGTACTTTTAACCCCCTTTATTATATTTGGACATAGGGCACTTACTGATTACACAACCTCTTAGGATTCTGTTTGCAAATATACAACTTTATCTTACTTGTCTGTGTTTCTTGGTACTTCATCAGTTATCCGAGCAGTACTCTGAGACATTCAAGTGTATACGGCATTCAATAACCTTGGCCTTAAAATGTGTACAGATATTAACTGGGAATTATATGATATGCATTTGCCAGTGAGTGAAGGCCAGGTTGGGTGGCACAAACTGCCATAAGCTGTTCTTTTGGGGGACCATTGCTGAGTTACTGTTAAGGCACAAGCAAGGCTACACTGATCTTAGGAGGGGAGCTCATGTGCTCTTATGTCACAAACAAGAATATCCTGTTCTATTTTGAACCCAAATAAGTTGTTATTGTTGTGGCACAAACAAGGATATGATGCTATTGTTACTCTCCATGTTCAGCTTCCTGCCTGTTGTTTGATCTCGGAAAGGGTTGTGAAGTCAGAAACTGCAATCTGTATCAGTACTGTCTAACTTCTCTCTTTATGGATTTTCCAGTACAAAGGTATGCTACAAAAATAAGGCCATGTAGTTGAGAATCAGTATACTTCAGAGGTAGGACTGTGTGAATCTTTGAAACCTGAAGCCTAGTACTTACTAATGGATACATATGAGTAAAGTAAAGGTCTCTCTGCTGTCACATGATAAAGTACTTTTTGCACAAATCCATTGCACTATTTACTTAATTACAGTTTCAACCTACTAAATACAAGGATTTGTCATAACGTCATTCAAAAACTGTACTCTAGGTTCGGGACTTACCTTGCAAATGCAGCAGTGGACACTTTTGAGTTAAGGGCTGACTCTGTCTGATGCAGCAGTACACCCAGGTCTTCCCCTGCACAGCGTAAGGCAGAAAAGAACTTCGCCCTTTTCGAGCGACTACTCTACTTTTGCCCACAACCTGTAAAAACAAAACAGGTCATTATCTGGTCATTTTAGTATAGACTTTAAAGTAAAGTATTATTTAAGGGTCCTCAGCACTAGCACAAATCTCCCTAGGCTTACCCAAACAAAAAATCCAAGCTTGTTTGCATATACTCCACTTAAACTACAGAACACACTCTAAAACTAAGGCAAACTGCTATAAAATTGTAAAAACAAGCTCCCAAAGCATAGGCATTGAACCTGGTGTTTGTTTAGATGAGATTACTCACCTGCAAGTTAATTATTCAGGAGTTACATCTTGAAACTTGGGCTCTAGTGGCTTAGTATAACCCGCTCATGAGCACTCGCTCGTGCCCGCTCCGCTCCCCGCCCTGCCCCATATTCCCACCAGCCCCCAGTACTCGTACTTTTATAACCTCAAACCACTCCCCCTACTGTCCACTAACTTCCTGTACCTCACTACGCCCTCTAAGATCAAATGGAATATGACACCACCCAGGAAGCTTATCATACTAACTCTTTTCCCTCCTACCTGTCCCTTACCTAGCTACCCTATATGAAACCTGGTCTTACATAGGCTTCCACCACCCAGGCTACCAAACCAACCCCTCCCCATAATTAACAACAGAGGCCATGACTCAACTCCCTACTCACCCACCTTGTTAGAACTCGAACGCTATGTAATTATCAAACCTACCAATATTAGGCCAAATGATAAACATTACTACAAACTTCTACTCAAAGCCCTCAAATTCATTACCACTCTGAATCACAGACTAGCCACAGATGGTGATATCCACCCCAACCCTGGCCCTTCCCCTCCACTCAATTGTAGTTCCACCCTATCCTCCCCTCCACTTCTCAATCTAAACTCTAGACCCTTTAACTCTCTTCTGACCTGTCATCTAAACATCAGAAGTGTAAACAATAAGATTCACAACCTACATGCCCTTTTAGCTACTTGTTCCCCAGACGTACTATGTCTCACAGAAACCTGGCTTAAACCAAGTACGAAAGACACACAGATAATCCCACCAGGGTATGATATACTAAGAGCAGACCGAATAACTTGTAAAGGTGGTGGTGTAGCCATACTCTACAAAAATACATTACAAATCTCCCTTGCCTCTCCACAACCCCTCCTAACAAACAATGCCGAAATTCTACTTGTAAAACTTCAACCAAACAAACATAAAAGCATAAATATAGCATGTATTTACATCCCCCCAGGCAACAATAATAACAAAACCTTAGAGGACTTTCTCCACTGGTTAACTCAAACTCACCCCAGGAATCCATAGTGTTAGGTGACTTCAACATCGATTGGAATTCCTTCTCATCTAGCTCCCCATCTAGCAGCATAAATCTACATGGCTTTTCTCAGCTCATATCCACTCCTACCAGACTAGGTAAACCCCAAAACAAAGACAGCATCCTGGACTGGATCCTTACTAATAAAGATCCTGACAAGTACTCAGCAGGTACTCACCCAGAGGACATGAGTGATCACTTACTCACCTATGTTATCAAATTCAAGAAAATCACCCCCCTTCTTACAACCATAAAAAAATCAGGAACAATAATAAATTCAACGCCTCCATTTTTCAAACTGAACTTAAAGCCCACAACTGGACAATACTCAAGTCTCTTCCTCTTGAAGAGGCAGTTATCTACTTCAACACCACCTTCCTCAAGATTCTAGATTCCCATGCTCCAATACGGTCCATTAGAACTAAAACCAAAACCGCACCATGGCTCTCTAAGGAAACAAAATCCAAAATCCTATCTAGAAACAAGATGTGGGTCACATGGCGTACCTCTAAAGACCCACACTCCCACCAAACCTTCCGCAACTTAGAAATGAAACTAAAAGAATGATCTTAAATGATAAAAAAACTTCTTCCTCCACCTTCAACACAAACACCTTAATAATCCACAAAAATTCTGGGCAGGCTTAAACAAGCTCCTGCACCCAGGCCAGGCAACCACCCCCACTTCAACAACTTGCAAACAACAGTGCCCTGTAAACATTGCTAACACATTCAATAGTTTCTTCACAGAAACTATACAATCCCTGGCCACACAATTCAAACAAACAACTCCACTACCCATGCCAGCAGAATACTACAACTACATCAGATCATCTATTTACCTTCGATCCAGTACCCATATCCTTTATAACATCTCTTCTTAAAAAACTAAAACCCACTAAGCTAGCAGCTGACCTTCTCCCAGCTGAGTTTCTGCAAAAAGCAGCTGAGGCCATTTCCTATCCCGTCTCCATAATCATAAACCGTACCTTGTCAGAAGCCTTCATCCCCTCCATATGGAAAATGTCCCACATTATTCCTCTCCATAAAGGTGGTAGCTCACTAGAGCTAACCAACTACAGACCTATAGCTATACTCTCACCCCTGGCCAAAATTATGGAAAAGTGTGTCCACAAACAACTGATGGAACACCTCACCAAAAATAAAATTCTAGCCAACTCCCAACATGGCTTCAGGCCAAATCACAGTACCACATCAGCCCTACTATCCTTTTCTAATACCATCAATAACTTCAGAAACAGTAATAAACTATCATCTGCTCTTTTCTTAGACCTCTCCAAGGCCTTTGATATGGTGAACCACATTCAACTCCTCCATACATTAAAAACTATCACTCAGCAATTCCACGCTGAAATGGTTCCAATCCTACCTGTCCAATAGGCAACAGGCTGTTCTATGGCAGGACAAATTATCTACATGCCTACCTGTTACACTTGCAGTTCCCCAAGGATCTATTCTTGGCCCTCTTCTCTTCACCATCTTTGTTAATGACCTGCCCACAATCACCCCCCCATGCCACATGCATTCAATATGCAGATGATTCGACTATCATCAGCACTGCCTCCAACCTGGCAGACCTCACTGCTTCAACCCAAGACACCTTCAACCTAATAGAAAAATGGTTCTCAAGTCGACAACTAGTTCTCAACCCCAACAAAACAAAACTACTTACTTTCTCACCCACTAACAAGACTCTTCCCCCACCTTCTCTATTACATCCTCCAATGGAATCACTATATCACCAGAAGCTCACACAAAGCTATTAGGTGTTACCATTGATAACTCCCTTAAATTTGACACCCATTTCAATCTTACCATCAAAACCGTCAATAAAAGCTTGGCTCTCTCTATAAAGTAAAACACTTTCTCACTCCTCACGCTAAAATTACAATTGCCAGCACACACCTACTATCAACTCTTTTCTATGCCTCCCCCTCTTTACAAACCTAAACAAGACAACCCTTAACAAACTTGCTTCTTGTTACAATCACATAGCTAGATTTGCCACAAATTCCACCTTTAGAACGCACCACTGCACTAACTTGAAGCAACTAGGGTGGTTAGAGTTTTCCAGCCAACTCCATTTCAACCAACTCAAAATGGCTCACCAGATACTGTATCACCCAGAGAAAACACCAGCTCTGAAAACATCATTCACCCCTATATTAACCTGCAATCTTTACGCTCCTCCAATAAGATCTTAGCTCAAACTACCAAAGCCAATAATTCTGCTGGGGATTCTCTATTCTCAAACTTTGTAGGTAAAATGTGGAACTCCCTACCGACCATGCTCACCTCAGAACCCTCACTCCTACAATTCAAAAAAAAGCTTAAACCCCATCTCAATACTCTCTGGCAATGTCCCTGTTCCAAACCTGATTAACCACTATCATTTACCCTTCTCTTACCTCACTATCCTTAACAGCTTTTAACAAGGCCTCGCCTTTGTAACTGACCTATGTTTTTTTTTATTTGCTGCTGTTGTTTTTTTTTTCCCAAGATGTGATGTATCTTTATATTGTATTTAGAACTCAACTATCTTGTTCATATGTCTGTTATGTACTTGGAGCTTTTCTCCCCGGGCCTCCGCTGAAAATGGACATGTATCCAGTCGGACTCTCCCGGTTAACAAATGTAAAATAAAATAATAAAATAAATAAATGGGAAGGTACAAGTCGTGTGAGTCGCCTGGCATCAATTTTACTATGCATGTGAGTAGGAGAAAGGTATTAGGCACCTAGGTGGTCAGTGAATGTGCTATGCTTTGTAATTTAGCCAAAGCAAGGGCATACTGAGCACACCTACATTTGCCTGCAGGCAAAGCAGCTGGTGGTTCCCCCTCTGAGCCCTTTTCTGACTGTGGCTGCGGTCACTTAGGAGTTGGTGGGGGGGATGTGTGTCCCTTACCCTAGCTGATCCTGCTGCAGCTGTTTCTGCAAGATCAGATTGTGTAGCACAGCACATACTTTGAAGACTTGTGCACATGTCTCTGAATTATACTGCAGGGCTTCACCAGATGTAGCTAAGCACCGGAACCGTGATTTCAACAGCCCAAACATACGCTCTATGATGTTTCTGGTTTAGGCATGTGCCTCATTATGGCATTCTTCTATGGGTATGTGTGCACTTCAGATGGGTGTCATCATCCATGGTTCCAGTGCATAGCCAGTATTCCCCAGTAAATGGCCCTGTGGTATGTCCCCCCAGCAAACATCTAATACACCTGTGATGTGTCCCAGACATGGGAGTCATGATAATTGCCAGGGTTGCCAGCACACACATTCAAAATTATTCCTTGGGCATTGCACACAATTTGGCAATTGATGTAGTGGTATCCCTTCAGGTTAATGTAAATTCTACCCTGCTCACCAAGTAGTGCCTTGATGTGTACACCAGTGCAATCTATGGCACCCAGTACTTCCAGGGTAGTGTGCTACAGAGTACAACTGTTGCATGTTACTAGCCCTCTCCTCAAAACTATGGGGAAAGCATAAGTGCTCACTGGCATGTATGAGCATAGCAGTCACTGAAAAGCAAGAAATGGTAATTAAACCTAACTGACTAAAAGAAAGCAGGGTATATGTGAAAACACATGCAAAGAAAAATTCATTGACTGGAGCTTAGGGGCTATGATGTAATATTTTAAAGCCAAACACTGTATTGTGGTATACCTGGAGGTAGATTAAAAAAAAAATCAAGATTTCGGACCCCATGTGGGCAGACTCTGGAATTACATTTAAAAATATAGTTAAAAACGAATATAGTCCAAAAGTAGTGTTAAAATGTAGGAAATATCAAGACTTGAAAAAATAAACATTTTTTTTTTCAATTTGTGGATGCGGTTCTCCTTTAATAAACTTTTGGAGGTAGGCTAGTTTAGATCTGAGCTATGTCATATTTATTATGGTGAGTATTATGGGACAAAGTAGTCTTTGAGTGTATTAATCATCAGTTCTGTCTAATAGAGGTAAGGAGACTTGTTTGTTAGGCAGGACCTACCTAATCATGATTTTAGTTCTACCCAGTATGCTTTTGGGTACCAGGCAGAAGTGCTTTTTAATGGTGATCAGTAGTTTAAAGTGTGATCATAAAACTCTAGGTATTAAGAGTTTGTATAGTAACATCAAGACTGCAGGCTCCAGAGAATACCTTACTCTGAGGTGCTGTGATCTCAGAATTAGTAAATATAAGTAGAAGGAGTATGGAGAGCCCAAGCACCTCATGTTGGGGAGTACAGGAGGTGAAATGCCCACAAAAACATTATAGAGTGGTGAAATGACTATTGAAATTGAAATTGTATGTTACACTTGCAGTTTTGTGATCACATTTATTTCTAGGGATGTTTTCCTCCATGTCTGCCAACTATCAGTTCCCCCTTTAGTTGTGAGCCCATTTGCTCCCCTGTTATTAAGGAAATCCATTGTGCAAATATGAGAGATGACCACAGGGGATGCCATCCAGGCAGCCATGGTAGTGTTCATACACTCATTGACATCTACCAATGTGAGCAATGAAGGAGTTTCTGCTAAGACTTAATCCACTTCAATGTCTGACTTAGACATTGCCATCATTACAGGAGAATACTATATCCTCCCCATACATCTGACTGTTCACACATAGACACTTATGATGATTGCCAACACTGGCATGATGAGCCAAAACCAGATCCTTAATTAATAGTTGCATCTTTATTGCAAGCTATACGTTGTCTTTGGTGAAGTAGTTTACTGGACTATCTTGTTCTTTTAGTGCAAGTGAGCAAGCAATGTTAACTTACTGGTACACCGCCCCACTGCCCAGCTCTTTGACAGCATGAGTCAGTATTCAAACTCAGATCATCTCAGTTATAGCAGGACATTATCCCTCTATGCCACAAAGCTGGGCTTTGTCATCACACTTCTTAGTGTCAGTCACAACTGCATAGCATGTTTGTTATGGACCCCGATTATTAGTGACTGAGAAAGCTGGTTTGTTTCAATCTAAAGTAGGAAGTTTTTGCTCTTTAATTACTTCCTGCATATTTTAGTACGTTAAAGGAATACTGCTTGGTAGTCATTACAAAGACTAGTTTGTTTTCAGAGGTGCCATGGATTCTCCCTTGCTCTTAGTTGAGATTTAAGTTAAGTTGTTAACCATCAACAGTGATGAACCTTATGGTACCTAGTACTGAATGCAGCATGAAAGTAAATTTTACTGGAGAAATGGCAGATTTGAAATCTGCAGTGAACAAAATTAAAGCTGTGGTGATGGAAGAAGGAGGTCTGGAGATTGAAAAAAAATGCTGCAGATGATTGAAGAACTATTGGTTTCAAGCAGTAATATAGTAAAACAAAATGTGCAGGAATCTACCAGGACTGAAACTGAGACTGTTTTTGGAATTGATTCTGTACAGGAATCCGCTGATGTTAAAACTGAGACTATTTTTTGGTGATTCTGGCAATTCAGAAAGCGCAGCAGGATGTCACAGTAATGGAGAAACTGCTGAAATGACTGTGCAACCAAACATTGTGGATTATAATGATTTTGTGTTTTTGGGGCTGAAGGGAAGCAACAAATGAAGAGCATGGAGCAGAGGCAGTGATATGCTCAAGCACTGAGCTCTGGGCAGCCATTTAAGCACTTACCAACAGTGCAGGCACCAAGAGAAAGAAGGACACCAGTTGTGAGAATTTTCTGCAAAAGAATGAGACCTATATAGACAGGACTGTTGTTTGGGACTCCATTGTTGTGCCTTTAGATTTCACTGTTAAAGACATTAGGGCTATGATGCATTTAAGAAAGGAAACCTTTTGTGAAATAACACTTAAAAACTATGCATTAGAAGAAAAAAAATGCAAGATTGGGTGATGCTAAAGATTTTTATGAGCAGAATTATATTTTTTCATGTAAGAACTTTAAGACAAGAAAAAAATGACTGTGCAGTTTAGAACTGCTGATATTGAATAACTAGCCTTAAGAAAGTACTTTGAACAATAGTGACATGCTGTCTATGAAATTAAAAAATATATAATGTCAGATATGTTTGCAATGCGGCATAAGGGCTATGGGCTGCATTATTGCTGATATGCCAAATGTAATTAATATTGTTGGACAAAGGGGAAAAGTGAAATATAGGGGGAGCCAAAAACATGTATTTTTGTGGGAAAGACAATCTTTTAGTTCAAGTATGTCCAAACAAAAATGTGTTCAATGCGGGAAAAGAGAACATTCAGTTAAAAATTGTGGTGCAAAATGCAAAAAAATATAATGGGACAGAACATCTTTGGTTTGCCTAATGCTATTAGAGCAGAAAGGAATTTTACAAAACGTAGCAGCAATACTTATTACGGCTCAGACTGAAAATGTGAAGACAGGCACTTGTGTAAAGAGGAAGACATATAAAAAGTGTTAAGTAATAATGAAAAAGAAGGGTCCAGGAAGTGAAACAAAGGAGCAGGTAGAGCAGCCTGTACATGACATTCCTACTGGCCAGGCCCAGATGGCTTAGGGTTCCATTTTTATAACACGTTTAGGGAAAAAGGAAACGTTTTTGTCTGTGAACGAATTCAATGAATGGTTAAGAGAAGGGGTGAAAAAGGAGATGTATGTATGGGTCTTATAACATTTATTTTTAAGAGGAAATGAGACTTTAAAAAAGAGAAACTTATAACATTAGGAAATAAAATTCTTATGAAAATTATACAAGTGAGGTCATCTAAAGTGATAGGACAAACAATGTATATAATGAAATATATAAAACTAAGGGGAAAAAAAAGCTGAAGAAATGCTGTTGCTAATAAAGGAAGTTATGGATTCCACAGTGAGAGAAGGAAAGACAGGGAAGCTATTGTGTGATGAACAGAAAGCACTTTACAGTTTAAAGAATGAGGAAATGTGGGAGGTAGCAAGGTGTTATAACTCAAGTGACAAAGTAGTAAAAGTTTTCAGAACAGAATATGGGTTGTAATAGGGTGATAGTAAATGGATGGGTGGGAAAAAACTTAAAGCAAAGAAAGGGGTGGAGCAAGGTGGTCCTATAAGTGGAATATTATTTACTTAAAAGCCGAAAGATACAACAACAACAACAAATACTGCGGCAGTTGAGAGCAGTAGGAAAGTAAGTGAAGGAAATAGTACAAGTTGTAAAGCTACCCTAGATTATGGCATATGCTGATGAGTCAATGATCATCCCAAATAATATAGGATGGTTGAAGGAAAGTATTTGCAAGAAAAACAAGGGTTTTGAGGTATGCTAAAAATAGGGAGTATATGTATATATATATATATATATATATATATATATATATATATATATATATATATATATATATACACCAATAAACGACCAAAAAAACAATAAAAAAACAAACAAACTAATGTCCACAGACCAAGCAACCAAAAAGTACTTGAACGCAATTTAATTCCAAAGTAAAATCACAGCGTTTTTGCCACTGCCAATGCAGTAGCTTCATCAGAAATGGATGAAAAGTGCGCCAACTTTTCAAATTTAAAAATTTTTGAAATGTCATAGCTGTACATCACTTCCTACACCCACGATAATTAAAAGTAACATTCTCTACAAGAAGTCAATAAATCCATTAAAATAAAATAAAAAATGAAATAACAACACTTATAACTGTACAGAACACTAACAGTCAATATACCAACTAATACAAATTGTATGTTTGTGTTCATGTGTTGTGCAAATGAGATACAATGGTAAACCTTGTTTGCACAAAAAAGAAGTTTTTTGTGTCAAAGTACACTCTCAAAGTAATAATAATAATAATAATAATAATTGCTCATTTGAAAAAATATATATCCACGCAGATATACAATAAATTCTAAAAAACAAATCCAATAATTAAAAACTACAGCCAATATGCATAGTCTACGCTGTGATTTTACTTTGGAATTAAATTGCGTTCAAGTACTTTTTGGTCGCTTGGTCTGTGGACATCAGTTTGTTTATATATATATATATATATATATATATATATATATATATATATATATATATATATATATGGTTTACCTTTATATCGTCAATCACATTTTGTCAACCGACCAATTAATCGACTCAGTTTACGTGAACCGAAACTGCGAAGAATTTTAAATATTGAAAAACATTCAACATTTCCGGCCATGCCACACCTCCACACCATTGCTACCATGGGTCAAAAAGGGGCGAGGTTTTGTTGTTCACTTATTCGGAATTCGACATTGGAGATGTTCGCATTTCAGCATTTGCGGAAGTCGTGTCGCCCATATCGGGATCGACAATATAAAGGTAAACATATATATATATATATATATATATATATATATATATATATATATATATATATAGCACTAATCTGGAGATAAGTATGTTGGGTGTGAGGTTTAGGAAGCGGGATGTGAGAACAAAGCAGAGGAAAATGGATTTAGAAGAAATTAGAAGCAATATTACGATGTGGAATGCTTTCAACATGTTCTTAAAAAGGTATATATTAGGGATGCTGAAATGTTTGGGAAGAATATATACTTTTCCAGTGTATAAAGAAAAAACAAAGTTACTAGAGATAGTATTTGAGGTTATATGGGGTTCAAAGCTGAACTCAATTAAGTAAGGAGTGTTAATTTGTAACAGAAAAGAGGCTGGGTTGGGGTTAAGAAATCCATTTTTTTTTTGCATCTTGAAATCTGTTTTGGATGTTCATGAAGATGGAACAAGGGAAAAGAGATACAGTAGGTGACATTTTATGGAATAAGTATGAGATGCAGTGGTTAAGTATTCAGAGCGGAAAAAAGAAACAAGGTTGTTGTTGTGTCTTTCGGCTTTTCCCGGTTAGGGGTCGCCACAGCAGAACTCCGGTCCGCTAATGATTGGCAGTAGATTTTTACATGCCGAGTTGCCAGCTCTGACACACAACCATCAATGAATGTACCCCCATTCACGCATGTTTCCACACAGAAGACGCTTTAGCTGAGAATCGAACAGGACAATGTCTTACTGTGAGGCGACAATGCTACCGCAGCACCACCACCACAGTAAAAAAGAAACAAGGTACTGTAAGTAAAGAAATGGATGCATCTTTAAATAAAAGGAGGTTATGGAGACTGAAAATGCAGTTCAAGGAATGAAGAAAAATGTTGGAGGAACTCCCTGGTCAGCCTCAGTAAGAAGCTGAGATCCCTCATAAAATCTTCCAAAGCTAGTTACAAAAACAGTCGTCACTGATTCTAAAGACAACCACAAAGCATTCTGTAGCTATGTCAAGAATCTCAATGGTAACACTCAGATCTGCACTGAGTTACAGCACAATGGCACTAAATATACAGAGCCAACTGATATTGCCAACATCCTGGCAGATAGGTTCAGTGCTAACTTTACCCCTTTCTCACCCCCTAAAGGGCCCATCTCTATACCGGAAGAATGCAAAGTTCCTGTAATCACGGCTTCACAGGTAAAAAACACACTCTTTAAAAACAAGAACACAGTATCCATGGGATCTAACAACATCCCAGGCTGCATTCTACATGAACTACAGAACGAACTGGCACCCCACCTAAGTACCATGTTCAATCATACCCTCACCTCAGGCTTTGTACCCACTGAATGGTGCACAGCAACAGTTATCCCACTCCACAAAGGGGGAGCCACCACGGACCCTGGGAACTGCCACCCTATTAGCCTGACGAGCCTGTTCTGCAAGGCTATGGAATGTATCATCATGGAACTTATAAACAATGACACTGGTAATCTCCAAACTCTGGACCCCACCCAGTTCAGGTTTGTAAAAGGCAGATCATGTCTCCTAAACCTGATAGACTTTTTTGAAGCGGTCACCAAAGCCGTAGATGAGGGTAAGGTGGTTCAGGAAAAAGAGGACATTGTTCCTCTCTACTCGTCATTCATTAGACCCATTACAGAATACAGTGCCCCTTTTGGTATGTACCTCACAAGACATCTACAACAACTGGAAAGGCCGCAGAAATACCTCACAAAGAGGATTACTGGCCTCAAACAGATGCCCTACACAGATCGTCTCAAAAAACTCCAGCTTTACTCCATCGCATATTGCCTACTCAGGGGTGATCTCTGCCTAACATACAAAGCTATGTCAAACCTAGAGCTGTTGGACATGCTGCAGTTAAAGAAATCCCAATCCCTCTGAGCTACATGCTCTAGGGAGCTAAACCTTGTCACCACAATAAACAGAACATGCTGGAGGGATAGATTCCTGTCCCAGGGACTTCTCATACTCTGGAATAAACTACCTGTCTATATCAAAAAAAATTCCTCATTAGCACTCTTCAAGAAAAATCTTGATGATTGGATGGGAGATAGGAAGTTCACCCCAGGGATCACTTCTGTGGCTCTGCTTGACAGGGGCACAGGAAAATAATTTTCTTGGGTGGCTTATATAGGCCCAAGGGCCAATAGCCTAGTACCTACCTATGAACCTATGAACCTATGATGCAGTAATGTCAAAATGTTATTGTGTTCAACCCTGGGAATATTTAGTGCAGAGAAAAAAAAATGTTTATAGAAGACAGGCAGAAAAGGTTTAAATAAGTGATCTTCTGTGAAGGTTAATGTTGGGCAAATTGCCTGTAAAGAGACAAATGAAATCCAAATTGAAAGGCAATATAGATTTGTGATAAACATGAATAACTGAGCATGCCTTAGTAGAGTGCAGGAAGATGAAAATGTTTTGTGAACATTTTCAAGAAGAATATACCTATGAATGAGCATGTTGTTATATGCAGAGAGTAAGGATGCTGCAAAAATGCAAAGAGAACTATGGATCAGATGTTGATGGGGCAATATAGAATGTATGTCAAAGTAGGTTTCGGATTGTACACTTGTTTTAAGAAGAATAAGATTGTAGTTGTGGGGAAAAAAGGATGTTTATTGTGTTAGGTGTTAAAATGTATTATTATGTTAAAAATGAAAAAAAATGTAATAATGTGAAATAAATGATGTGTAAATACTGAATTATGATGTGGTATAAATAAAAATTCCACTACTCTTTTTGATAAATGCTGTGGGACCTTTTAGATCCACCCATACAACCACCACCTCTGGCATATGATGCATCAGTTTAAAATCTCACCCAAAGTGTGACACACTAAGTAGTGCAGCACCTTCCTTACACCGGACTACAGTGCCAGTCATGGTAAAAATTAATCTAACTACTTGTTGTAAGAATAGAACCCACAGCTTTTTGACCTTACAGCAACAAAGGTTAGTCTGCTGCCTATTCAGCTACTAATGCTGCTAGATAGGGAGCTTGAAGCTACCAAACATTACCAAGGCAGTGTCAACAATATTCTTGTTGCAAATAGATGAGCAGTTTGTTGGTGCTTTTCATATTCTAACAAACTCTGCTGCTGAGGTTTCACGAGTGAGGACCTAGACAATGTCTAGAGCATGAGGTACTGGCAAAAAGGAAATATTAAAAGCTATTGGGAAATAATGTTTAGTGTTACCATCAAACACAAATGCCATCGCTTCTCTACCTCCTATTCCACATACTATATAGCCTAAACTGTACTACGTCTGCTACCATTTGTCAACAGTTCCCTCAAGGAGAGGCTCAGTTCAAGGACTGAAGTGTTTAACCAACAGCAGTACATCCAGAAAGTATAAGAGTGCTTCAGTCACTGCTTTGTTGTCTAGGATGAATATCTTTTTGTCTAACTAATCCAGTAAAGAAATGAAAAAAGGCAGAGGATGTCAGAGTAATAAACTGTAGACTTTCAGGACCCTAACAAACTCAGGGGTTCCCTTTTGTTGAAAGCTTTCATAAATCTAGGTTCTCCATGACCATCTTATCAAATGATGGAGTTGGAAATGTCAGTAAGAAGTCAATGCACTCACAAGGAATGTATAGCAGTAACTGTCCTGGGAAGTTGCCAAGTACAGTGCGAGTTGAAAGAACTGACCATTTGTTAGCACACAGCATGTGCATCACTAAACAACTAATTCCACCAAATGGAGATCTGTGTCTCTGCACTGATCGAGTTTTTACCTTGCTTCATTTGTGACCCACCACAGAGCTCACTCTTATTCCTTAATCTCCCTCTTCATTACTTAACTCTCTATCTCACTTTATATTTTCACATCCTCCTCTTATTCTCACCAAGCTGTAGACCGCCACCTCAGGTTTTGCTATTTCCTGCCATTTTATCATTGTAATTATCAATACTTCACTCATGTGCCTGTTCTGTTCACTTGTTTCCTTACTCTTAATTGCCTGTTGTTTCATTATCTCATATTACCATTTAACACATATCTTCTTTGGAGAGAGTCTTTCTCTTCATACTGTGAGAAGGGTACTGCAGTTTGAATGACTCCACAAATGGGATTATGAAGTAATTTTTGAAGTACTGTTGTTTCTAGGAGTATTTTGAAGTATTATGCTTCAATGACATCATAAACTGAAAAAGAAAATGTTTTCTTCGTGTAACCCCATGGAGCAGTAGCAAAGAAGACTGCTCTAGTATTCTGAAGGTTTCGGTTTCTTTCCCAATTCTGGGATATCAGCAATACAAGCATACCTTTCAACTGTACAGATTTTCCCAGAATGTCCAGATTTTTACCTCATATTTTGGTCCATTTTTCATAAAATTGTGGTTTTCTAGCAAATTAGTGGCAAATCATTTAAGATTGAAGTTATCAAATAATGACATACATTTGAGTTTGAGACTCCACACCCTTTAGAACATTTATGCCAATGCAAAACCTGTTATTCTATCAACTTTCTAAGTTTGTAAGAGCTATATTTAAAAATTGGCCCTATTTTTGAGCCTTTGCCCTACTTTTATTTATGGCTTTGTCCAGATTTCTTGCTCTAAGAGGTTGAGAGGTGTGAACACAGACCGACATAAATTCATTGGTTATTTCTGATGGTTATAAGAGTCATCTAACTGAATCATATGAGGCAGATAATTACATACTTTGGATGACCGTAGACTTTGTTTGGACATGACCTTGGCCACTAAGTAATCTGTGCAGCTTCTGTGGCATACAATGTCGACTAAAAGGAAATAGTTATAATTCCTGAAAACACAATATTTAGTGTCAGAAATTAAACAAAGACACCTTCTACCAGTATCTCCTCTGACCATTGGGCAGAATTTGAACTTGTACTTCAGGCTTGAAGAAGTTAGGCAGATAAGCATTTTAAAGTTGTTTTGGCAAGTCAGGATTGTAGATGGTCTTAGCTGCATCCAGGACTGAAAATGGAAAAAGTAGTAGAAACTATGCATACAGTACCATTCTCTAATAAATGCATTAAAATGTGAAATAGCAAATGTCTTATATTCTCATGGGTTCAATGCAAAAGTCAGTATATCCATTAAAAAGAAACACTGCATGCAATGAGTATTTATGTGAAAGACATTATAAAAATGAAAAAGCATTGTAAATATTGTTTTAACCACTAAATTTTTTAATATCTTACTTAGTTCTTGAAGGTGAGTTACAAAATTTATGTTTTTATAGCTTTATTTTTATACGTAAAGAGTATGCATTTTTAACAGAATATTTAGCTGTATTTTTAGTCTTTTTTATGTTTTCTGTATAGTAAAAGTGTTTTGTCCAACAAATGCATTAGCTATTATATATACTGACTCACACTTATGTCATGCAAAACTAATCTTAAGAGTTTTAAAGATCATGCTTCAGGTTCAGATCGTTGGTTAGATTACATCTATTTTTATTTCAAATACTTCCTTCTTGGAAAACAAAACAGCTGTTATAGTTCAGTATATAGCGTGTTACTTTGGACCTAACAAAAACTATTCTTGTGATGAGTCAATGACTAAATTTCAGATGCTGTATCTAAAATGCTTTCCTCAGGACATACAGAGTTTTATCCAGATGACTCACTACAAAATATAGTTCTTGTAAAAGGGTGGCTGATGTACAGGAACAGAAACTGATGAACTCAAAATATTCACATGGTGATTTGCTGCCTCTGTAAATAATCACAATGCAGTTATTCTGGGTAACCTGAAATGTACACCCCACAGTCTAATTTGGCATTATCAGAAGTAGTTAATGTGCAATATGACATGAAGCTAAAGTCCTCAGTATTTCTCGGTACCTGGTTTATCAATAGCAGCTGTAGTCTGTCTTGGCACTGTCTGTGTGAGCAATACTAAGATGAGATATGGGATATCACAAGGATGATTGATATTGATATTTGTGCTGACTCTTTAAAATCTCAGTATCTTGTCATGCAGACACCAGACAACATAGACCTGGGACGATTAAAATAACATCGTGCTTCACATAGTCACCAAGTGAAACCTCAGACTGTAATGACTTTAAGCCTTTAAAGTATGTGGGACATATCACAGGTGAGCACTAGCATACCCCAGACCAACTCCTCCTGTAGGTAAACAGTTTTACAAGCTATCTTCTCTCTTTTAGATGTAGTTCATATAAGAAACAAGCTGTCCCTTGCCCATGCAAACATGTTTTGCATTATCTCAAAAGTTTTGAAGAATTAGCTTTTTCTACCTTGAACAGTGTCCCCATTTATGTAATTTCAAATGTTTTACTTCTTCAGTTATACCTTATCAAGATTTAAATTAATGCTGAGCAGTTTGCCATGAGGGCATTAATATTTTACACATTTCCAGTTATGGCAACAAAGTAAGTGTGAGTTGGAAAGTAGTTACATAATACCTTATAAGTCTGCCCTTCAGGTTTTCTGGGTTCTTATGACACTAGTTGTGTCCCAGTTACTGGAATGCATTGATGCGCATTCTGCTGAACCCCTGGGCTAGTTGTCTTGGTAAGCTCAGGTAATGCCTCATGCAACCCGTTCTTACTGCTTTCAATTTGCAGTTACTTATACCTACACATTATTCTCTCACAATAGACTAACTTCAGTATTAGAGGCAGCAAAGATAGGCTCTTGTCATTGATGAATGTTAACTTTCAGCACTAACTACAACAGTAAGACAGGCTGAAGGGAGAGAGGCAAACACGGAGTAAATTGTTAGCAGTATTTTGCAGACAAGGCATGCTATAGTAACTAAATGAAAACTATTATTTTTTTGTGCACAAGGACTGTATGAGTTTTAGTGATCAGAGATCTAATCAATTTCTGCAGGTTTGCTTCTTGTCTTGGTTAATTTGGAAAAATTAGGACAGCTGAGTAAATGCACTCTAAGGAGAAAACTAAGAAACTAGGAAAGAACAAAATAAATGAAAGTCATTCCCCAGGATTCAGTAAGTTTCCATGCAGGAATAGCTTATTCCTCCATGGAAACAACCATTTAAGAGCAGCACGGCAGCGCAGCATGCATAGTTATGAAGGCGTGCTGCCTCTGCTCCTAAATGGAGATGGAGCATTGATGAGTGCAGGGGGTGTGTCTGAGAGCAGAGCTCTCACAATATACATGCCCCTGCACTCAAAAATTGCTGTTCAGCAATTACAATGCACAAGCATGCTCATAGGGGGTTCTTGGGGTTGCCACCTCTTTAAATGCCCAAAGTGGGACTGTTAGTGTACAAACATGACATGTTCCAGGACAAAACACACCCACAGCCATTGAAAGGGTCAAAGTCCCACTTCCCAGGAAAACCCTACGCTCATAGCAACTGAAACATGCTAGTCTGTCAAATGTGCAGATACATGCAGAAATCCACAGCAATAAGTGAAACCTGTCCCTTCCTAGAGAAAATAACATTAGAATTTTTTTTTTATCAACAAGATTAAATTTAACTGTAGCTGCTCAGGTTTGCCCATTGCTTAGCTATGCATACTGTAGCTTAAATGGCACAAGAAGGTAAATAGCAAGATACATGCAGTAGAAGCTGTATTGCAATAGTGTAGTGGTCAGACTGTTCGTTTTGTGAGCAGTCATTCCTGGTTGGATCCTCACTGTAGTAAATTCCGTTTTCCATGTGAAAGCAATTTCTGAACATTTTTGTGCTGTATAACCTACTAAATAATATATATTTGTGAACTGGAGTACTGCATTAAGTGCAGATGTGAGGTGTCATTGTAATAATGTGGTAAAATCCACAGATAAACACAAGTGCCTCATACAGTATACGTACACATGAATCAGGGATACTAAACAAAATTATAATGTGTAATGAATGATAAATCCATGTCATACAGCAAATAGTGTAAAAAATATATAACGTCCAAATCTACCACTTTCCCAAGACCCATGTTTCATTTCTTTCTACATTAGTGTGGGGGTAAGCAGGAGTAAGCACTTTTAAGCAGTAGTAAGCAGGTTTAAGCCTGTTTGCATGGGGGTAAGCAATGCCTACACAGGATAAGCAATTTAGAGGTTAATTCAGTGTAAGAAAATGTAACTGGAAGTTGGCATTGCTTACCATCACACAAACCCACACAAACTCGCTTACAACTGCTTAAAAGTGCCTTAATCACTCTGTATCCAGCAGCCCCTGTTCTGCCCAGCAACAAATAAACATCCCTTGCAAGTCTTGAACCCAGGACTAGTCACAGCAGTTAACCAGTAAGCCATCACAGCTGTACATAAAACTGAGGTATACCCAAACAGATCCTTACTATAGCAAAATTACAAATTACATGTGAAAGGAATCTATAAACAGCTTTTGTTGTATATAACCTACTAAATAACATATATATGTTTAATGGAGTACTGCATTAAGTCCAGATGTGAGGTGTCATTGTAATAAAGTGGTGAAATCCCTGATAAACAGAAGTACCCCATACAGTGTACGTACACATGAGTCACGGATACTAAACAGATATATAACATGTAATAAAGGATAAATCAATGCCAAACAGCAAATACTGTGCAAATTTAAAAATAAGCAATGCTAAGCATTGCACACCTCTGCTTACCAGGTGCAAGCAATGCGTAGCCCAACTAAATCGATTTACCCATTGATATGCCCCTTTAAGCAATGCCAGTCTTAGGTAAGTAGGTTTGCCCATAGCTTAGCATTTTCAAAACCATCCAATCATGGAAAAGTGTGTAAAATAGGCCCCTATTTAAACCCCACAGGCGGGAATACATCTCATAACTGTTTGCAGCTTCCTCCTGTAGGCACAATGGCTAGTGTCGGGGAAGGATTGCACTTCTGAGCACATAGCTGGGGCATCCAGGAGTGCAAGGTCATGACAGGACTCCTGGTAAAAGACCATGAAGAGAGACTGCTGCAGGGCTAGTACCAGGGTTCCCAATATAAAGTGGAAGCCTTGGACCATCTCACCCATGACCTCACCAGTGCCATTGGCATCATTCAAACTGGTGAACAGATCAGGCATCACTATGCTGACCTGAAACGGAGAAAGAGGGATCTCTTGGATCAGTGGATCCAAGTAGCTAGGCAAGGTGATGTTCCAGCAGTGTGTAAGTACTCATTCTACTAACTGTTTAATAATTGCCAGCTCATGTATATTAATGGATGGGTATGGCTAAATATTCCTCTTATGTCTCTGACAGCGGCAGCGGAGTGGGCTGTGAATCAGAAGGCCCATGCGTGTAGGCTGCAAAGGCTGTGTTGTGAGGCAGGTTAGTAATACTCTTGCATGTACTGTCATAAGAAATAAATCTAAAAGTAGTAGAAAGTTAATTACCAGTATAAAACCTGTATTGTGTATGGGATGTACTGAATAAACCAGACAATATGGCAGGAGGAGTCTCATATAGGTTGTATGTAAATAAAAGGGTAACAACCTGGCAATAAAGGTCTAACTCCTGGACTGCTTGTGTTTACTCTGGTATCATATGGTAATGTAGTGTTGCATTCTTTTAATAGTACTGTTGTATTAAGCACTGTTACCCACACTGTGCTACATAAATACAATGTGTAGGAATATCTGTATATGTCTGTTGTAATCACATGGTCATATTATTCATAGTTTCATAGGTTCATAGGTAGGTACTAGGCTATTGGCCCTAGGGCCTATATAAGCCTGGCCAAAAAGGTACCCTGGCTTTTGCCACCCAAGAAAATTATTTTCCTGTGCCCCTGTCAAGCAGTCACAGAAGTGATCCCTGGGGTGAATTTCCTATTTCCCATCCAATCATCAAGATTTTTCTTGAAGAGTGCTAATGAGGAGCTCTGTTTGACATAGATAGGTAGTCTGTTCCAGAGTATGGAAAGTGTCTGGGACAGGAATCTATCCCTCCAGCATGTTCTGTTTATCGTGGTGAAAAGGTTTAGGTCCCTAGAGCATGTAGCTCAGAGGGATTGGGGTTTCTTTAAGTGGAGCATGTCCAACAGCTCTGGGTTTGACATAGCTTTGTATGTTAGGCAGAGATCACCTCTGAGTAGGCGATATGTGACAGAGTAAAGCTGGAGTTTTTTGAGATGGTCTTCGTAGGGCATCTAGCTGAGGCCAGTAATCCTCTTTGTGAGGTATTTCTGAGGCCTTTCCAGTGGTTGTAGATGTCTTGTGAGGTACATACCAAAAGGGGCGTTGTACTCTATAATGGGTCATGAGTAGTTTTCCCAATTAATGGTGGGTAGTTGAAATCACCCATTATTAGGGTGTTGGGTTGTACCCTAATATTTTCCCGTGTATCAAGAAAGGAGGAGTGGGAATCCTGGGCCATGGTAAGGGTCTGTAGCAAGCTACAATCTGGATTGTGGTCTTGCCCAGAGTTAGTTGAACTTGGATAATCTTGGATACATTATGCTGAGCAACTAGCTTGGAGGTGTGGATATCCTTAATGAATATGGACATGCCTCCGCCTTTAGTGTTTCAGTCCAGGTTAGGTGGCCGAAAGGTGTGATATGAATTATAGCCTGGTAATGCAAGGGTGCTCTCTGGAGCTTTGAACCAGGTCTCTGTCACTGCACAGATGTTGATGCTCTCCATTTTAAGGAGTGCCTCGAGTGAGTGCATTTTGAGGTTTAGACTTCTAGCATTGAGTAGCATTACCCTCAGGTTTTGCTTGCTTGTACTTGTTACAGTGGTGAATTTGTCATTTGAACCTTGCCTAAAAAAGGCACTATAGGGTTGGCAAGAGCCTTTGCCAGTATCCAGAATCCCAAGGGCGAAAGGTGCAGGCCATCTCTGGCAAAGCATCGTGGTCTGTCGATCATGTCATCCCAGGCAGACAGATACTGGATTCCCTTAGAATGACACCAGAAGCTTAGCCAATTGTTGAAGTCAGTCATTTTGTCCTTGTACTGTGGTATCATTCTGGATGATGGCAGGATGCTACTCAGGGCTAGGGTCATACCTGCCTGGGCTACAAGATCGGAGAGCTCCTCCATGTCTCTTTTCATGTAGTCCAGGGAGGTATGTCTCAGGTCATTTACACCAACATGGACAATGACAGAGTCATATTTGTACTTGTGGAGTGACCTGAGTGTGTGCATTATGTGGTGGATCCTAGCACCCGACAGGCAGCTGACAGTAACTTTCTCCTTGTTTAGCCTGGTAAGTGGAACATCAGTGTGTCTGACTATAGAGTCACCTATGACTAGAGTGTTGGGTAAGTTATGCCTTATGGGCTGTAGTTGAGTGGCACACTGAGTTTGTGGTCTATGTGTCAATTGGGTTGTGTTGGAGGGGGTGGAGGTTGCTTGCATTTCTGCTTTGGAGGTCTCGGTTGTTTGGGCAGATTTTTATTGAAAGCCTTCACGAATGTAGACATGTGTTTTATGCTTCTATGTGTGTTTTTTGGTGGTGTAGGTTTTGAGGGACTATGTGATGAGTGTGGTGTGGTGCAAGTGTTTACCTTCTCTTCTTGACTGTCTAGTCCAGTCTTTGGTGAAGAGAGCTTTACTTCCAGTTTGGCTATATAAGTGCAGCTCTCACAGGTTGTAGTGTTGGATGTTAGGAGAATAGGGTTGTCTGTTGTACATGAGGCAATTGCTGCATTGCCCCAAGATATCCAGATTCATCAGGTAGACAGGAGAAAACACTGAGAGCTGACCTTCAGACATGCCTGGATAGGTGCTTATTTATTAAGTAATAAAAACTGTTTTCCTCTAGACAAGTGAGGAAAGTTGAGTGCTGTAGTAATTTGTAGCTTACTTAGTGCTTACAACGAGTTCTGAACAGGTGCTGAGCTCAAAGAAACAGATTTGAGTGCTAAAACTAGAAAGCTGGCTAGTTGCAAGGGAAAATTTGAAGAGCAGACTTTATGGCGCCAAGAATACTTCAACCCTAGTTAAGTAGGGGGGGGGCTGGCTCAGGAGCTTACAAACAGTCCTGGATACAGCAAATCTGTATCTGGACTAGACTTGATACAGGGAAACAAGCAAGAATACTTCAACCCTAGTTAAGTGGGGGGGGGGGCTCAGGAGCTTACAAACAGTCCTGGATACAGCAAATCTGTATCTGGACTAGACTTGATACAGGGAAACAAGCTTAGAATTTTTTTTCATTAAAGTGGAACTGGAGAAAGCTGGGACAGAAGTTAATTCAAGGTTAAGAATCTGAGTGGGTTGGCCTTCGCAAATGTTCTCTATTAGATTGAATGAACTAATGACACTAAACTGGGAGGAGTGTCACAGATCAAATATACAGTATGGGAGGGCAACTGCAAAGCCACCAAGTATAAGAACACCACAACAATGGGGTGGGTAACTATTACAGCTAGTAGCTATAGCCACTAAATGAAAGTTTTAAACAGATCAAGGAGTAAGCAAACTCTAGAGAATGCTTTTAACTGTAGACTAGACTAGAACACAGAAACCTCAAAAAATCAAAAATGTACAGAAAAGCACGGATAGTGCACCCACAAGCAGAAAATACAACTCACAGTATGAAAAAGCAGTTTACAGTTAAGTAATTCAGTAAACATGCAATTAGAGTAATGAAACAGTATCTAGCAATGAAAAATACAGTTAAAACAGTATAAAACAGTACATAAATGCAGTGAAACAGTAAAACCAGCTTTATAACAGTGCAAAATATAGCAGATTAACTATATAGCACAATTATAAGCATTTAAGAAGTGCAATTCAATGAAATAAGTGGAAGAAATAACTTATCCTGCTCTTGGAATCTTAAGAAATTTCTGCTTATTTTCAGTAATGAATTACCATCCACAGCCTGATTAATACAAGCACAACCTTTTCCAGACACAGGGTTTATATACCAGTAAGGATGGAAGAGTTAGAAGATCAAATTACTACTCAGTCCTATTAGCCCCTGCTATTACCCAATCACTTGTACTACAGAAGGTCAGAAAACCCTGTTACTCTCAATAATAATGAAGACTATCAGCAGAAAATGGTTGCCAGAAACACAGGAAACTCAACAAACAAAACTACCAGGCCTGGATAACAGTAGGCCTCTATCAAGATTATGCCACCTGAGCAGAACACAGAAACCTCACTTTAAATGCATAGAAAGAGCACTCACAAAGAGAAAATACAAGTCTCAGTATGAAAAAGCAGTTTACAATTTAGTAATTAAATAAAAATGCAATTATAGTAATGCACACTATTACAACTACTAGCTGTAGCCACTAAATGAAAGTTTTAAGCAGATCAAGGAGCAAGCAGACTCTAGAGAATGCTTTTAACTGCAAACAGACTAGACTAGATACAACTCTCAGTATGAAAAAGCAGTTTACAGTTAAGTAATTCAGTAAACATGCAATTAGAGTAAAGAAACAATATCTAGCAATGAAAAATACAGTTAAAACAGTATAAAAAAGTACATAAATGCAGTGAAACAGTAAAAAAGCTTTATAACAGTGCAAAATGTAGTAGACTAACTGCATAGCACAATTATAAGTGTTTCAGAAGTGCAATTCAATGAAATAAGTGTAAGAAATAACTTATCCTGCTCTTGGAATCTTAAGGAATTTCTGCTTAGTTTCAGTAATGAATTACCATCCACAGCCTGATAAGTATTGTACAACTGAGGGAGACTTAGACAGAAAACAGTGAAAAGATACACAACAAAATCCAAATAGCACACTTAAGTGAGATGTAAACTGTTGTAATTTTAGCACACACAGCCATGGTTCAAATCCTGGGAGTGGTAGTAAGCTGTACGCAGAATCATACCCCTCAACTGTATAGATTTTATCAGAAAGTTCAGATAATTGGCTTAAATTTCCTGCCTGTCCCCCTGTCCCCCTGGAAAATCAGCTGGATGATCCCAGAAATTTAGGCAGCAAATAATGACATACAACTGATTGTCAGACATCATAACTGTCAGAAATATATCTATAAGAACAAACCTGTCACTCTAGCAACTCACCAAAATGTTATGACAGTAATATACAAAGTATGTCCCATCTCTACCCCCATGTTGTGAAGCTATGACCAGAGTGTGTGCAGTAACAGAGTAAGACATATGTGCATAATAATAATGTGGAATCTGGTAATATGTGTGGCAACATTCAGGTAGTGTTAACAAACATTCCCTCCACAGGTCTGTCAGATAAGAGAACCGTGCCTGGAAATAAAAGATTGAAATCCTGGACTGGTACTGTTTAGTCTGGTATTTTATGTTAATGTTGTAGTTTCTCTAAATAATAATGTATGACTCATCACTGTCACCCACACTGTGCTACATAATAAAACTGTCTAGGAATCCCTGTATAAGACTGTTGTAATTACAAAGGTCAGATTGTAAAACCACGGGAGACTTACAGACAGAAATCAGTTAAGAGATACACAGCAATATCTAAATAGCACACTCAACTGTGATGTACACTGTTTTATTTTTAGCAGATACAGCCATGGTTCAAATCCTGGGAGTGGTAGTAAGCTGTATGCAGAATCATACCCCTCAACTGTACAGATTTGTTCAGAATGTCCAGATAATTGGCCCATATCCGCTGCCTGTTACCCTGTCCCCCTGGCAAATCAGTGTGATGATCTCTGACATTTAGGAGGCTTTTACTGACATATAACTGACTGTCAGACCTGTAAATATTCAGAAAATGTATATGAAAACAAACCTGTCCTTGTAGCAACTCACCAAAGGTTTATGAGGGCAATTGTCAAAATATGTCCCAGTTCCACCTGCATGTTGTCAAGCCTTGACCAGAGTGTGTGCAATAACAGATTGAGAGGTATGTGCATAACATCAACCTGGAATCTGGGAATATGTGTAGAAACAGTTAGGTAGTGTTAAAAAACAGTACCTCCACAGGTATGCCAGGTAAGAGGTGTATACTGCAGGTAAAACACAGTTCACATATATAGTTGTCTACAAACATACCACTGTCCAAACTAAGGCCATAGGGTAGTGTAATAATCCTGTAAGGTACAGATTACAGCAGTGACTAAGAAAGTAGAGAGAACTACAGTGATATACAAGTTGTTAATTGACATCTCCCCCACCATATCTGCAACAATAATCTAAATACACAACTCAATGGATATGTGTACAACTAAGTCTATTGTTGGGACATATGTCCTATTGTTTGATAAATATTGAAATGTGTTTCTATGCATGTGCTATGTTGAAATACTCCCACATTGGTGGCATGCTGTCATCAATGTAACCTGCATGCTGTTGTAATGGCCACCGTGGTTCCATATATGCATGTGTTCTGTTTGTTATGCAACTGTACCATATCTGGTGTTTTGGGTTAATGGGAATATCTCTGCATGCTGTTATACCTAATCCTGGAATATGTTGACTATTACTAACCCACATATGTTTTAAAATTGCAACACCATAGCATGTTTGGGAAGGCCGGACCCAGCAGACCCACCTCTCCCACCTCATATGGCTGTGGCACTGGGCACCAACACATCTGGGGCCCAGCCCGGGACCTCCTCGTCTGCTGGTCCTGCACCACCTTTGGGTGGAACCGCCTCAGGGGATGGGGTTCACCCCCCCCAGGAGCAGGCGCAGATAGGAAACTGTCACCTATCATCAGGTCTGGGGTCTGGTGCATAGCGAGCTCCGCAGGGAGTTTGAAGATCAGCTACGCCAGCTTGAGGGCCGTGTGGTGCATTTAGAGGGTCAGCCTGCCCCTCCTACCCATCCCTCTGCACAGACACCTTTGGGGCCGTGAAGGTGCAGTGGATGCTGCCCATGGGTGGGGACCTCAGTCCCACTGATTCCATTTGGGGGCTCATGGGCTTCTGACTTCCAAACACCCCTCCCCATCCAAGGTGTTTACCCACCATATGTGTCATATATCACCCCTGTATGCTGTCTTGTCTGTCTTGTCTGTCATCCTACCCAACCTACCTCCCCAAATATACATACTATCCTTTCCCAACATCCCACTCTCACCTTAAAAAAAAAATAAAAAAAAGGGCACTCTGTTCACCCCCAAAAATCTCACCTCATACATAACTGTCCATTTTGCACGTGTCCACTGGGCACATGTAATCTGGTCTAATTGGCATCACAACATATTATTGTTGTCCTCACCCCTCTTTCAGGGGTTTGAATTTCTAAATCTACCTCCAAATTCAGTGTATATGCACAGCTGTTGCTGTAGAAGAAATGGGCAGCTATGGACCTTCACTACACCCATCCTGCACATACCTAGCTATTTTCCCTACTGTCTTTCCCTTTTTGTACCCCTTTTTCACCACTTTCCTATCACCCCTTTTTCTTTTCCTTTAAAGAAATTAGCACAGGGGTAAGTGGGAGTAAGCACTTTTAAGCATCAGTAAGCAGGTTTAAGCCTGTTTGTGTGGGGGTAAGCAATGCCTACACAGGTGTTAGGAAAATATGTATTAACATATGTGTGTAATGCTTATTTTAATAAGGGAAGATTAACACGTTTTTATTCTATATGCAGCATTAGTTCTATTTGAAACTGAAAACATGCTTTTCTGAAATTGTGCTTTCTGACACTGAAATGTCAGTTGGGAGGGTGGCCTAATGGGTAAGGCATTTGTCTTACAAACACAAGGTGCAGGGTTTGAGTCTCACAAGGGATAATTGGCTAGGCTTAAAATGGCTCGCAAGGGCAGTTAGCTTAGTACTAATCCATGAACCATGAACCATGAAAGATGCACTCTGACCTAGTTTGATAGCACAGTATAATACATGTTTATGCTTTGGAAATGTACTGGAAAGCAGGTGATTTTCTGCTAGGTCAGGAAATTAAATAGAGAATAATAATAATTTCAGTAGATCCATTCATTATGGACAATAAGCTCTGTTAGTGCTAATGAAAAAGTGCACTAGCTGCAAGAAAGTTAGATACTCTAAACAATGAACTGCTTTAGAAATCTGTACTTGCATTGTGCTCGAATTAGCCATAGTACCTAGATTTGTAACATTGCATAGCAAGAAAGTTATAATTGACCGGTGGTTGTCAAGGCCATCCTGTTTATTGAAAAATCTTTTTAAAACTTTGAAGAGTCAGCTAGAAATGTGAGAAACATCTGTAAAGTAACAGAATTGTGAACTGGTGATCTACTACGTCAGACGTGGTGGGCAATGTCTTGAAAGAAAGGTATAATAATTGTGATACTTCCTGATTTTAGTTAGACAAACTCTGTAACTGCATTTTTTGTCTCCTTGCACAAGAATAAAGATACCTGAACTGAACCGTATGCTTTTGGTCTTTTGAAGTATTTTAACATTTTTTGGTCCTTCAAGCCGGAAACCTCTGTTTAGCCTTGGATCAGATGGGCCAGGTGGCATGAAACTGCGCAGGGAAGATACCACATTGGTTCTTCTTGTCCGAAAGACCTCCGACTGAATTGTTGTGCAAAAGAGGCCAGCCACTTTTCTGATCTACGACTGAAGGCAGGTTTCGTTTGAATGGTGAGTGACCAATTGCTGAGGCTCAGGTAGGGTGAAACTACTTTTTTCTGTTTAGATCAGGGACTTGATAATATTTGTTCTGTTAAGAATTTATTAGAATTCAGGGACAGAAATATTGCTATCTTGTCATAGATCAAGGAAACAGAATAAGTAGGCAGGTAGTTTGAAGGGACTGTAAACACTTGGTGGTACCACATTAAAATATAAAAGGGTTACGTAACATTTAAAAGGTTAAAACAAAATGGGTAATACGTGCACAAAAACAAAAAGATCCCAAAGCCTACCATTAACCGAAGACGCAAAATATATGCAATCACAACACGCCGACAACATTAGATATTATACTAAATGGGTTAGTAAATATGAATTTGATGGGAAACTAGAAAGATCCTCACTTATCAAAATTATTAGACAGCTAAAAACTGATTCTAAAGGTCGGGTTAAAAAACAGCGCAAATTAGGAGTTCCTCAGGTACACAGGTGGATTGAGGAAGCAAACCGAAGAGAACAAAAGAATAAAAATTCAAAAGCAGTGTTTTTTGACAAAGAGGATAATAACTTAGTTATAGCATCGGCCCCTCCACAACCTATGATCCCAGTTCCCTTACCAGCTCCCTTACCGGAATATGAAGCAAATGAACGAACTGGCCCACCTCCACGATATCCAGCTATTCCTATAAAACCATTTGTTAGAGATCCTATCGAGACCAGGTCTCGAACACATAACTTAAAAGGGGATATGGAATTATATCAAATAAATGGAAATTCACGAGCTATGAGTGAAGAAGAGATATGCCCACTCATAGAAGTACCAAATCCTCAGGCAGGACAATAAGGGCAGGACCCAACTCTTTTAGTATACAGACCGTGGAAACCGGAAGATATCCAGAAAGCCACAGAGGGAATTCCCCATCCAAAAGTTAATTTTAGAAAATTCTTAGAAGACTTACAAGGCATGAGGTTAAGTTATCACTTGAATGGAGAGGAGGTAGAAAAAGTAGTCAGACAAATAATAGGTCCAGATTGGCACATGATCAGTGGCAACTGGAATCCCCGTGACACTGCACTTAGGCCCCTCCCACATAGCAGCGCAGAACTGGATAACAGAGTGAAAGGTTTGACAGACCGAATCCTTGAGAAATGGAAGCCTAGGGCAGACTGGACTTGCATTAATCAATGCATCCAACAAAAGGGTGAAACTGTTGATAGATATTTTTCTAGATTGCTAGAATGTTTTAATAACCATTGTGGAATGCAAGTTCCTGAAGACCAGACACAAGATTCCCCATATGAACAGCAGTTAAAGAATGCATTTTTAAAAGGCAGTATTGCACCCATAAGCAGTTTTATTACAAAGCATATGGTAGACCATCGTACAAACAGACTACAATCACTGCTTGAATATGCTAGACATGCTGAAAGACATTTTGATAACAAAAAGAAAAAAAAAACCCAAGTATTTGCTGTAGAGGACGGAGAAGTTTATTTAGTACAGTCAGAGAAAAAAGGCAAAAAGAATACACAGGGAAACAAACAATCTGATCAGCGATCAGAAGACTTTGAAGGGAGGAAAAAGAGTAGTGAGTGCTTTAAATGCGGTAAAAAGGGACACCTGGCAAAGGATTGCAGGAAAAATAAGAAGGCAGCAATAGAGGATAAAAACAATGAGGGTGAGGACTGACTATATGAAAGTCAGGAATCACTAGATAGGAATAATAGAGAAGGGACAAATGAAAATGTAAAAGAAGGAGCAGATAATGTGATAGAAGAAATAGAGGAAGTGCAGGAAGCTACCGATAGTAAAGAAAATGAAATATTAGACCTAGCCTTATTGAGCTTAGAGCTCTATTTGGCTGACACAAAACCAGAAATTACACTCCTGGTAGAGGGGAAGGGAAGTCTAATTTTTGTGCGATTCAGGGGCATCACGAACCCTGGTACACCCCTCCAAACTACCAGGAAATTCAGAATCACATGATTTTATACTAGTGAAAGCAGCTAATGGACAGCTGTATCGGGAGCCTCTCTCCCATAACATTACAATAACAGATTCTGTTTCAGGATTGACCCAGAAAAACAAAATTGTTGTTTCTGCAAAATGCCCAGTAAATCTTTTAGGCAGAGACCTTATGCAACTATTTGGCATAGCAGTAGTTCCAACCATGCAGGGTATGAAAGCACAGTGACAAACTAATACTTTTGCAGTGCAAACGGAAGGTGAGACGTTTTATTGGTACAGCCAGGACTTGGTTACAACTGGCCCTGGTGCAATTACTGAAGAGTTAATGAATGTAGCTATCAGTAAGTTCCCCTCCCTTTGCATTGATATACAACATCTGTTGCATTGTACCGTGTATTATCGCAATACACCAGGACCTGACAAGGAATATGAACAAGAGTTATTTAAAAATCGTGCAAACAGATTGGCACTATGTAATCTATACTGGGATATGAAAGGGAACAGTGTAGTTAGCTGTTCATTACCCCAGGAATTCTTTGCTCTTTATAAATCAAATCAGTTACCACATGTTAGTTTAACAAAAGAGAAAGATTTGAAATGGGTAAATCTGGGATAAAAAGTTACCAGATGGGAAAAGCAGACAGAATCAGAACTATCAGAACAGGGAGTTCAAAGACAAAAATTGAACTGGATAACACAACCACATCCAGCTGTACACTTGCAGTCCAGCGAGGACAGCTGAGAAACCTTCTTATTAGAAGAGGAAGTGAAAGCCTTATTAAACATACCAGAAACCCTCTGGTCAACAGGAAAATCAGATGTAGGACTTATTCGCACAGCAGGACCAGTTACTATCACGCCAAAATTAGCATTTAGACCACAAAAAAGACAGTACCCCTTAAGAAAAGATGCAGAGGCAGGTATTAAACCTATCATAGCAGCTTTACTTAAGGAAGGAATACTGGTGGGGTCTCCTGATTTGCCATGTAATACACCCTTATTCCCAGTTAAAATAGCAAACGGAGAATGGCGTATGATCCAAGATTTACAAGCTGTGAATGACGCAGTTATTTCAAGAGCACCTACAGTGCCAGATCCACACACCTTGTTGAATGATTTAAAAGCTCAACAGAAGTATTTTTCTGTGGTAGATATCAGCAATGCATTATTTTCAATACCGATACACCCAGACAGCCAGTATTGGTTTGCATTTACATTTCAGGGGAAACAGTATATGTATACGCGATTACCACAGGGATATTGTGAAAGCCCAACAATATTCTCGCAAGAAATGGCAAGTAATTTAGCGGGATTTACCCCGCTGAGAGGTAGTCAAATTCTGCTTTATGTTGATGACATTCTGCTGGCCGCCCCCACCCAGCAAGATTGCAAGGAAGATACTGTAGCATTATTGAAATTTTTAGCCACTGAAGGACACAAAGTAAGCAAAAATAAATTACAGCTTTGGAGAAAACAAGTGAAATACCTTGGATATGTAATATCCAAAGATGGCAGAACACTAGATGAGGACAGAAAAGTAACGATCTTACAAGCACCAAAACCCACAACTGAGAAGGAAATGATGTCCTTCCTGAAGCTGGATCCCAAACTATGCTTTGGAATCTGCACCATTAACCAACTTGATTTTTAAGAAGCCTATGGCAGCAGAAGATTTAATACAGTGGACACCAGAAGCAGAATTAGCTTTCTGTAAACTGAAACAATTGATAGCATCATCATTAGTTTTAGGATTACCAAATTATCACAAATGTTTTTTCCAAACTGTAGATTGCAAGCAAGGTTATATGACATCAGTGTTGACTCAACAGCATGGGGACAAACAATGCCCCATTGCTTATTATTCATCACAACTAGACCCAGTGGCATGGTCTCTACCCCACTGTGTACAAGCAGTAGTTGCAGC
>NC_056747.1:898083878-898106378 GCF_019279795.1 Protopterus annectens | reverse complement strand
CAGCCCTTCCACATTGGGGTGTGTGGGGGGAGTATAGAAAGTTAGTCACTGGTGTTGTAACTATGCATGTCTATTGTTTTAAATGATTTGAAGGTTTTGGTAAAATACAATATAAAATAAACAAGGTGGGGGGGGGGGGAACGCCCCCAACAGTGTCAATGTGGGAGGCTGTGCCCCCCACCCCCGAACTATATATACTATCTCTAGGATTGCACTACAGTGGGGAAAAGGGCATATAACTTTTACTTCCCTGACAGTACTCTACACAGTGCCATATATACTAACTGCAGTTCAGTGAAATGAGATTCAGTGAAATAAGTTTTCTATTATTTGTGTTTTCAGTGATGTGGTCAGGGTAAAATGAAATTCAGTGAAATAAGATTCAAGGAAACTAAGTAGACTATGGGTCTGGGTTACAACATCGACAGATGACAAGACCGACAACGAAATCACCGACGCCAGAGGATCGATGGATGAAAACACCGACACGGAGAACACCGACATGGGGAAAGGATGTGTAAGTATGCGGTAGTGACGGACGTTAGAGTGCGAGTAAGGTAAGTGTGCGATGTTGACGGTCTGTAGGGATAGGGGTGGGTTAAGTGAGTTAGGGTTAGGGCGCGGGTTAGGTAAGGGTGCAGTAGTGAAATTTTTTGGGTTCGGGGTGGGTTAAGTGAGTTAGGGTTAGGGCGCGGGTTAGGTTAGTGTGCGATAGTGATGGACCTTAGGTTTAGGGTTTCGGTTAGGGTTGTAGATAGTTGTGAATGTAAGGTTTAGTGTTTGTTTGTTAGGATTTAGGTGTGCTTGTGTTGTGTGTGTGGTTTTTGGACAGGAGATTTGTTTTGTTTATTGGTTGTTGTGATGATGAGTTGAGTGTATGAGGTGTCGTGTTTGTGAACTGTAGATGATGTGGTGTCAGTGATGTCATTGTCGGTGTAATGTGCTGTCGATGTTGTAACCTAGAACCATATATATATATATATATATATATATATATATCTATATATATATATATATATATATATATATATATATATATATGTGTGTGTGTGTGTCTGTGTTTGTGTGTGTGTGTGTGTGTGTGTGTGTGTGTCATATATATATATATATATATATATATATATATATATGTGTGTGTGTGTGTGTGTGTGTGTGTGTGTGTGTGTGTGTGTGTGTGTGTGAGAGAGAGACAGAGATATGATAGCTCATAAAATAATCTCAACATAATGTCAAATAGGAAAATAACATCTGATGAGATTTCACCATGTCAGGTCATTGTCTTTACTTCTTGGGAATTACATATTAACAAGAATTGTGCATCTGTCTGCTTTTCTTGGATATTGAAGCTTTAAACCCTTACAGACTATTACATTATTAATAAAAAAATATTTCTTTGGAAAAGCTAATTTATAGATTCTCTCCCCTATGAATTAGTTTTCTATAGCTGTACTTTATGCGTATATGTGGTTTAATCCATTTACTTATGGACTTTACTGTCGATCAGAGGCTGCATAGCCATCTAGAGCTTGCAAAACTAGATAGATATTAAATGTCCTATCTCCTGTTCATTAATCAGAGCCCTTCTTGCACTGTGCATCTGCTGACATCCATGACTGTAATGCTTCTGTTGTTATTCTAGCCAGCGGCTCCTTATGAAGTGTCATGAGTAATATTACTGGAGATATTTGATCTTAGTGTCATCAGAAGGCTAATCTAGTTCTTTCCATAATCACCTGGGTGCATTCCTGCACATAGTATTAAAAAGCATTCTTTTGATTCTTAACACAATGAGTTTGTTCTTTTACTTACCAAATAAACAGCTCAGTCTTTCAATGGAGGACTCAGACAAACCTCAGCCATGATCCCTCATGTATCAGTGAATTTGTAAAGCAAAAAAACATTTTTTTTTCTTAAAGCATTTGTTTTATATATTCACAACTCTAATCCAGATAAATTGTTTTAATGTTATGTTTCAGTTAATTTAGAAAACATTAATTTCTTGTCTCAGAAGCCCCTAATGGAATTCTGTCACATAATGGTAATGGACAGAAATAGAAATATGAAGTAGCAAACCTTAACAATCTTCTTTAAACTATTTCACATGCAGCATGACCTCACACTGGTTGGGATAAAACAAGTCCATTTTAAATTAAAAAGCTGCAGTGGAAGTAAGAGTTTTATGGCAGCAGCTGTAGCTCTTATAATTTCAAGCTATGTAAACTAATGAAGGATAAAGTTGAATACTTATTCCATACATTACCCCAACCAGCAATTCAATGAAAAACAATCTGTGGGATTCTGCATTTTGAATTGATGTGGCTGGCAAAAAGGTCGCAGCAAGGCTGGCCCCATTTGCGGAAAATCAACTCTGCAACCTGTTGATTTTTGTGACATACAGTTGCTATGTCTTGCATTTGTTGTCTTTATCTTTCTTTAATTTAATTTGTAATATTAGAAAATAATTGACTATTGATAGCACTGTAGTATAGGCCATAAACCATTTAACCTTACACCATCCAAAAATGGGCCTGTGTCTACAAACTTAAACTTCAGATATTGGATAAAAAGGGTTAGGCAACTGATTTGTCAGGATATGCATTTTATCCAACAGTTAACCCCCCCCCCCCATAACAGTTTTAGTAGACAAGGGTACCCTAGCAGTTTTTATATGCATCCAAAGTGCAATCACCTTCAAGTTGACAGGCTCATAGGTACACATGTGCATAGGTTAGTGTTTATCTATAGCTGAAGTGATGTTGAGAGGCTTAGTCACAGTACTGTTGTAGTGACCAGGGGGCCACTTCCCTCTGGACTGAAGCTCAGTTGCACTAACAATAGGTATGAATTTGAGCTACATATCTCATCATAAATGTTGGTCTGATGTTAGTCAGGGAGGTACTTTGCTTGATGTTCAGAGGAGGTCTTTTCCAAAGGTAGACAAGGTTTTGAGTCAGAATTCTATCATGCTAGTATGGTTTGTGGAACTTATAGTTTTAGATTTTGGATCAGGTGGTTGTTAGACTGTTTGTTGTAGGAAGGTACAGAAGGACAAAAAGCAGAGGGTCTTTTATAGCTTGAAACACTAAGCAAAGGTCACCCCTGAACAGCATGAATGAGGCTGTGTACTGAGAGAGGGATTTTAACCTGTCACAGTAGCTTAAGTGCTTATTAATTGAGAATCTGTGTCAAGCTTTCATGTTGTACAAGGTGCTTAGACAGCTATATTCCAAGCATGGCACTTTGTTCAATAATACCCAAGGAAGGAGTACTCAGGGTGAAAGACATTATTTGGCCTAGAAGAGATTCCCCAGCAGTTAAGCTGTGTGAGATAGATGGATTTCCTAACCACATCTGAAAGATGGTGGCCAAAAGAGAACTCACAATTTATGGAGGAACCAACATCTCTAATAGTTTGTTTTTGAGGGAGTGTCAGTGATGTGCAAAGAGGAGAGGTCATGGCCTTTACCAAAGGTAACCATGTCTCACTTAATGTTATGTCTTTGGTTTAATTTCTCCAAATGTTTATTTTTTAATAGTGTGACAGGACTGGACCCATTCCTAAGTCAGGCCATAATTAAAGTTCATGAATTAAGTTTTGCTTCAGTCTTTGATGTTTGCTAAGAGTGTACTGCTAAGCAAGCACAATGTACCCAGCATTGCCACTATCTGCAATTCAAAATGGGTTACCTGTATTTGTAACATATGCTTGGAAGTTCCTTTTCGTTAAGCCAGCTGCTTCTACTACTGCTGGAACTATCCAGGTGTCCTTATTCCTAGTTTCTTCTTGCATGTCTTTATATTTATAACATTATGCCTTTTATTTATGAGCTCATTGCTAACACACCAGCAGCTGACCTTATTCCACAGGAGAATATGGGTATCATGGGGTAACTGACAGTTGCACCTAATTTGCAGTCATCTGCAAACATGGTTAGCCAAAGCCCTTGATAATATGCCTAAGGATTTTATTTAATATTTTTAGGTAACATCTAAAGGGAGGAAGTGACGATTTTCTACAAAGAATTGTGAGCTTATTCTTTATTCTGTAGATTAGATGTGTGTGGGAGCTCAAGCATACAGGCTTACCTTTGAATTATAATTGTTCTGTATGACAGGAATCATTTGAATCAGAGTAAATACAAGGCTGTTAGACCAGAGTCTATGTGTGTCTTACCAATAAATGCCCTCCTGCTCTACCAGCCATTTAAATGAGGACAAAACCTCTAATTTCTGTAATGTATTTTAGGGCACCCATCCATTTGTTTCAGATATACTTGAAGGCCGACAAATGAGTCATATTCCTTGATATGCAAGAGGAATCTATTCTAGAGCAAGGGAAGCCACTGGGTAATGAACCCAGCTTCCAATTTAGTTTTGCTTAATGGCTGAATCTATATTTAGATCTCTTGTTCTAGTATTGACTACACTATCTGATATATTGAAAAAGAGGAAGTCTCGGATAATAGGGTCCTTGAGGGCACAGAAATCAAGGCAAAGGTCTTCCCTCAACAGACTATATGACACAAAGTATAGAGACAGTGGTCCCAGCCTTTCCTGATAGCTAAGATTTTTTTTGAGATCCAAAATCCTTTTTGTCAGGAACCTCTGCAGTTTTTTGTTGCACCTAGTGGATTATATGCAAAAGATGAATTATTATCTATAATGAGTCTAACCAGGGCAGAGTACAGGCAGGAATAGAGCCAGAATAATGAGCCATAGAGTGCTGTACTGGGCCTGATGCCAGGCCCAGACGCACTGGCTGTGACTGCCTGTATTTGTAAACAGCAAATAACATCCAGCTAATTAGTGGGTGGATCTGATAAATAGCATTCTTCATTTAGCTGCAAATATTTAGTGGCATCTTTATTTAGCTATAGTGCTGTGTGACTTTGGTCTCTGTCTGTATTTGACTTAGTAGCTCTTGAGTTGTCAGAGAGTAATATAAATCTGATTTTGGACACTCCTTCCAGTCTCATCTCATAAACTCATTCTGCTGAGCACTGAGACAGCTGGGAAAGCCCTCCCTCGTAGTCTCTTAAACTCTAATTATCTTCTATTTCCTACCTTCCCATTTAAAATGGCAGTTTATTCAGCTGCTTTTACCATATTTGTTTGTCTTCCTACTTTTCTTTTGCCTTTTGCTCCACGTTCTTAAAGTGTTCATTTGCATTTAATCTGCTGTATTTATTACTGCTTGTTAGCACCCTAATTAGATTGCAGATGTTATTCTTACTCTCTTAGTTCTGATTTAAACACTTGGACTCCAAACTACTTATCTTACATAAGGAAGATTTGTGGCTACATTCTTAAGGCAGGAGAGGTAGTGTACACCCTTCTCAGTTGGGAATTGCTGGTAGAAGGCTGTTATTCTAAAAGTGTCTTAGTTATTTTACATTAAGAAGTTTTGTAATTCTAAAAGTGTGTAAGTTCTGGTTTAAGAACTTAGGTTCCAAACCACTTATTTTATATTAAGAAAGTTTGTGGTCTACATTCTTGTGGGAGGATAGGTTAGCCTCCAACTTTCTGGGGTGGGAATTTTCGGTGAAGGCTTATTGTGTCTTTTATTCTAAGTATATTTGTTCTGGTTTAAACACTTGGGCTCCAACCCTTTTATTTTGCATTAGGAAAGTTTGTGGTTTATACCCCTGTAACAGGACAGAATAGCCTATTCCCTTCTGAGCTGGACATTGCTTTTCTAAGTCTTATTGTGCCTTTATTTAATTGGCTAATGAGCTATCTTGTTTAAAAATTTGAATCGCTGTGCCTGAGTTGTTTGGAGATATTTGGCAACCACACTAATTGAGAAAAAGTGTGCTGCTGGTTTCTGCTAAACTCTACGAGCAAGTTAAGACTTGTATTACCATATCCACTGTGCTGGTACTTGTTTTTCCCCATTGTTTTCATCACAAATGCATTAATTGAGTGTTTCTGTGCTGAATGTCTGAACTTTTGACCTTTTTTACAGTATTTGGTTAGAATCGCTGCTCTTTGCATAGCGGCACCTAGCAGTGATCTGTATAGTTTCCAATATCTCACAGTGTAATTTACACTTATAATCTGTGTTGACGATGATCTCTCATAGTGTTTCTTCCCTTAAAATACCGTTACTGTCTAGACAGACTTTGTTAACTACTAGAACATCTAGTTTGTGCATGGCTGAGCACTGCTTATCACGTTCCTCATCTTATTAACAAATTCAGTATTTAATTTTCCCTCTGTCCTTCTTAGTAGATCATTTGCCATGGATATCCACTTCCTGACTCTCTCTGTAGCCAGTCTGGTTGAGAAGGGTGCTCTGAGACATTGTAGCAATTGTCTGATTTACACTGATAACCAACTATTCTTAATTAAACAGATAAAGTATTGAGAGGTGTAAATACATTTTAATGCTCAATGCAAAACTATCTTATACAACCAAAACTAATCCTATAGATGCTGTCAGTGACACTTGCACCACATCTGTTGTATAGGGTATAGATCCTACACATAAAGCTACTTATGCTGAGGCACTTACAGGTACCTTCCTGAAACATTAAGACCTCCTGCAGAGCACAATCAAAAAAGGGTTCTCTGCCATCATGTAAACACTCCATTAAAACACCTCCCATAACTGCACATTGTAGCACTGTATCTTACTCCTTAAGGCAAACCAGTCCACAGACAATTTTCCTGGTCATTGGCGATTCTGCAGTGAGAGACTCCAATGTTTCCCTCACCAGACTGAGTAAGGAGAGAGGCACAGTTAGTTGCCTTTCCTGGACTAAGATCTATCAAGTCACATGGGCACTCAGGTCATTGAACCACAGGTATCAGTATGACTCTGTCATAGTTCATGTGGGTGTTAATGACCTGAGATGTACCTCCGTCAACTATATGAAGCTATACATGATCGAGCTCACTGATTATGTATCTCAGGCAGGTATAAGACTAGCACTAAGCAGCATATTACCTTCCCCAAGGATGATGCCATGCTACCAACAGAAAATTATTGATTATAACAATTGGCTTAGCTGCTGGTGTCAAGTTAAAAGGGGGTACAATATTTGATGGCTTGGGACAGCATGGTTGACAGACCACGCTGCTTTGCTAGGTAAGGTCTGCTCTTATCCCCTCTAGGCTTTCATATATTTGACTAAGACCTTTCCTACCCCCAATAATACTTTTTTAGGCAATGCAAAACTGATAAACCTTCCAAAATAAATGAACCTATGAAGGAATATCTGAAGGTGGTACTGCTGAATGCTTGAAGTCTTAACAAGAAACTCCACTCCCTGCAAGTCATCCTCTTCCTGGAGATTGTAGACATCTGTGTAGTAACAGAGACATGGTTTAAAGTCATGGAGAGTACCCCAGCAATACAAGGGTATAATGCCTTTCACATCTTTAGATCAGCTACTGCACAAGAGAGAACTAAAGGTGGAAGAGTCTTAGTCTATATTTAAACCAACCTCATGTCTAGACTAGTTAAAGTGTATGACCCACTGGAACTCATATATATATATATATATATATATATATATATATATATATATATATATATATATATATATATATATATATGTATATATATATATATATGTATATATATATATATATTTATATACATACAAGTCACCATAAACAGTATATCATACCATATCTTTGCAACCTATAGATCCACCTCCATGTCCCAGGAAACCCATACAAATTAACTCAATTTACTAGAGTCCCTCACCATTCAACCTGATACAATATTCAAGAGGGATCTCAACTACCCCTCTATAGAATGTGAATTCTACACCACTTCCAATGCACAAGCCCAGTGATTCCCAAACCTTGTTAATACCAACATCCTGGAACAGTTGGACCAGCCTCCTACCAAGGATACAAACATCCTTGACTTTGTACTTACAAGCATGGAGGAGTGATGTTCCTCACTAAAAGTAATGTCTTCGCTTATCAGATCTGATGATAAGACAGTATTACTTGAAATAAACATTAAATCCATGGATCCAGTAGAACAACAAACCTTTAGGGACTGTTCCAAGGCTAACCACTGTCTACTAAGTGGCATTCTGGCTAAATTCCAAGGACTCCCAAACTCAATATCCTGAACTATTTACAAAATCTCTGTACAGCCACGTTGCTAACTCTGTAGAGTGAGCTGTGCTCAGTCATATTAAGAATATGATAAACTCAAAAGACAAGCCACCCTGAGGGAATCACAATGTCATTCAGTTATACAACAGAGGAAAAAAAATCTTTGCCAAGCGTAGGAGAAACAAATACCTGCAAACTACAAGCTCCCAAATCTGACTAAACAGGCAGCTAAGAGGGTTAATTAATACTTAAAAGGCTAAATCTGAAGAAAAAAACAGCTTCTGAGGCAAAGGACAACCACAACGCTTTCTACAGCTATTTCTGTAACCTCAGTGAAAATTGTAACAATGCACAGTACTTATTATAAATGCCATCACCCACATGACTGGAGGCCATTGCCAACCTTTTGGCTGACAGCTTCGGCTCACCCCCCATAGTCCAAAGGAAATACTGCATACCACTATCCCCCTAACCATTACTAAGGAACAGGTCATCAATGCACTTTCCAAGACCAAAAATACTGCATTAGCATATCAGAATGCTTAATAAATAGCATGAAACATGACCTCTCTGGCCCACTTCAATCACTTTTCAACTGGAGCCTACAGTTAGGTTTTGTGCCCAATGAATGGAAAATAGCTACAGTCATTCCCCTGTACAAAGGAGGTCTAACCACCAATGCAGGTAACTACAGGTGCATAATTCTGACCATCTTTGTATTTAAGGCCATGGAAAGAATCATCATTGACATGATAAATAAGGATATGAGTAACCAACAAACACTGGACCTATCACAGTTTGGCTTTGTTAAAAGAAGGGCATGCCTACTAAATCTGATGGACTTTTTTGAGAGCGTCACCAAAGCAATGCTTGAAGACAAGACTGTGCACACAGTTTACCTTGACCTGGCCAAGGTTTTTGATACAATACCCCACTCAGGCATTATAGACAAACATATTGATTTGGGTACAAACCCTTTTATCACCCACTGGATAGGCAGCTGGCTCCCTGATAGGACCCAGCAGTTCAAAATAGGTGAGGCCAACTCCACCAAGAGACCAGTCACTAATGGAATCCCCAGAACTCAGTACTGAGTCCACTCCTTTTTGGCATTTATTTCCCTTAAATGGAAGCAAATGCTGAAGGTTTATGGCTGACTAAGTTTGCAAGCTGGGGGTTAATTGCAAGCTGGGGGTTAACATCAACTCCCCTGCAGACACTAGCATTTTTCTTGAGGCACTAGGCATGTCTCTGACTAGCAAATGGTGCCAAAGCCATGGTCTTAAACTTAATGCTAAGAAATGCATAATTGTACCCTTTGGGAATTCAACCATCCTGGCTAATTACTATGTTGATAATACACCCTAAGAGTCGACCAAGTGGTCAGGGATCTGGGTATATACATAGGCAGTAGCCTTACTTTCCAGCATCACATGGTGACAGTGGTGAGGAAATCCTTTTATGTTGCACAACTTCTAAGTAAGGGCATGACATATAGGTCCAAAGAGGTCATTATACCTTTGTACTCTGCCCTTATCAGACCTGTAATACAGTACAATGCTCCCTTCGGTATGTACCTGACCAGGCATATGCAGCAGCTAGAGCAACCTCAGAGGTTCCTTATAAAAAGAATGCAAGGTATAGCAAACCTACCTTACATAGAGTGCCATAAAGCCCTTTCCCTCTACTCAGTCTCCTATAGACTGATGACGGGTGATCTATGCCTGGCTTGTAAGACATCCACAAACCTCACAATTATGAATCTCCTGCATATCTGTAAGTCAAACAGTATCAGACATGCGAGGTCTAAGGTCCTACATTTTGTCTGTGACAACATGCTGGAGAACCAGATATGTGTCCCAGAGACTGCCCCTCCTATGGAACAGGCTTCCCATCCTTGTGAAGCTGTGTTTGTCTATTATCCAATTTAAGTGTAACCAAGACCAGCAGATGGGGAACAGGAAATTTACATTGGGCCTGACACCCATGTCCCTTATGGGGAGAGGTTGCTTATAAATGCCTGACCATCAATGTGCTATTTGAATACAGGCCATCATTATTCTTTTGGTAAAACTTGACTAGGCTTAGACTGAATCTATGAAATACTTGGTTCCTGCATCCTGCAGTAGTTATGGTGTAAAGCAAAGAATTGAATGGAGTAAATAGGAGCATCTCTGTAAGAGCCATGTTCTTTGGGTACAATTCTTGGTTTCGTTCTTTTGTTGACTGTTGACAGTGTGTTTATTATCTGGCTATGAATAAATTGGACAACATGAAGTTTATGTGTTTACTATTAATATTTTAACTGTAAACAAATTATTAATTTAGCATGTTTTTTGCAGGCACACAGGTGTGAAATGCACTCTGTCTAGTACTTAGCACAGATAAGTAACGTTATGAGCTGTTAAGTTACTGCTTCTATAATGCTGGCTTCAGTTCTCTCAGTCTTTTTTTTTCTAATTCTGACTAAGTCACTTAGAGTGTTCTTGGTCTGCCCCTGAAAAGGAATACAGGTATCCACTGAGCTGTCCCAAGCTACTTATGAGTGTGTCTTTTTAATTCATGTACCCTTCACATACCCACTAATTAGTGCTTCACTATATGTTATTAGACTTTGAATCTCAGGAGGTCTCTTGCAGTTTAATGTGTTGCCAAATGCATTTTCAATAACTGTGAGTTTAACTGCAAAGAAAGTTTACTGTTGTCATGCCAAGTCTGTTTTCTACATGAGACTGTTTTGTTTTGTTTCACAAATGGCTGTCAGTGTTTTTGCTGTAAAATGTAAAATAAAAGTTTTAAAGTAACTCCAAATCTCTGTGATCATTATAAAGTAAAATAAAATAGTATATGCACTGGCAGTTTTGAACAGTGTGTTGTGTTTGTATTAACTGAGTGAGACAATCAAGTAATGGGATATTGGTATGGTTGGGAGGGCACCTGGTCCATAACCCTGCCTAGGGCCCCATTTGACCATAATCTGCCTCTGAGTTCAGGGGAACAATAAGGGAGATACTATTTGTGATTAATTGTGAGATATACAAAAGGATTTGTTGATTACAGTTGCAACCAGGTGACCGCTCGAAAGAGGGCAATTGGCCCAGGTTCCTAAGTACCTGATCACAAACTCACCAGAGGGTGGGGTATCCATTATATGGTAGGTAGTAAGACTTTATTGTTATTTAGAAAGACATGGTACTGCATTTCTTAGCATTTAGTTTTGAGCCCAATTTGGTACACATGGAGTTAATGAATGTTAGTTCTATTGTAAGAGCATTAGTATAAATGGGTGATTTAATAATTTCACACAGCTAACAATCATCTGTAAACTTAGCCAACCATACATTTTTGTTGTCAGTGTTTAGCTCAGAAAAATAAATTCCAAAAAGGAAGGACCCAGTATGGGACCCTGAGGAATGCTACTGGTCACCTTTCACTGACCCTGATAATGTGTTCTGTCCTTGAGCCAGTTTACAATCTATCTTATCACACAGGGATCAATGCTTAAGCACATTAGCTTATTAACATTTTCATAATGCAGTATAGTGTCAAATGCCTCTGTCTCTTATCCAGGTAGGCTGCATGAACAGTCCACCACCTGAATGACCTTTTTCAAGAACTTCTCAAGATTTGGCAGACATGACCTAGTCTTAACAAATCTGAATCTTTGTGGGTTAAACCTGATCAAATTTTTAATGTCATGGTTTATGAGGTCAGTGATGATGCACTCCAAGGTTTTATAGACAAGACTTGTAAGGCTAATGGGTCTGTCATTTCTGGGTCAGTGGCTGGACCACTGTTATGAAAGGGCAACTCTACTGCAATGTTCCATGACTCTAGAACATATCCAATGGCAAGGCTTAGGTTGAACAACTTATGGAGGGTATCAGTATGAGTCTGCTTGACACTATAAGAAAACCTGTTGTATTTTTGGGGTCCATTGAAGAGGTGTTTTTCGTCTTGGAGAGTGATTTAAGAATATGATCCTTTGATATGGTAGGGGGAGAGTGACTTGGAGAGGTTTGGAGTGGAGTATTATTTCATTATATCTCAGTATTTCAGATAAGAAACTTACTGCCAACATATTTGCTAGTATGGTTGCAATTTCTTTAGGACTGGAATAGGAGGTGTAATTATTGGGAATTCAGAGCAGTGATGTGAATTATTCATTTATTTTCTAACACAACTGAAGAGGGACTTCTAGTTATTCTTAGCCTCAGAAGCTTGGCCATGTTCTTGGGATGTTTTGCTAGTCTTTTCAGTTGCTTTCTGTTTCTTGGTGATGCATTTTTTATTCTCTTTTTAACAGTTCCATTCTATTGTTGTATAATTTATTAACATCTATTGACCACCAGGCTGGTTTGTTGTTGAATTTACCATTGTATTTGGTTCTGGTTGGGACTGTCCTGTCAATATCATTAGCTAAATGAGCTTAAAGATTCTTGGCATAGGTGGCTGCATATAATGTATCTACTGCGGACTTAGCATGGGTGGATTTTGAATTTTTGTTGTACAATTGTAAAAGGTTTGCTGTTTTGAAGTTTCTACAGAGGGTGGGGTTGGTTACTGCATGGTGGATGCTTTGAGAGTAATGCTAAGTTTATGGTCCAACTTAACTAATGGTGGACTAAACGTGGGTAGGGAACATGCCTAGGTTGAGCTTGTGAGAACTTGGTGTGGGACATTACTGGCCTCTGGTAGGATTATGCACACTTTTTAAAATTCAAAATAAATGTATTAAACAAAACAACACTTTACATACTTGTGCAATGGGATTATATATAATTTGATTCAGGGAAATTTCATTAACCCAATCTAAGAAACATTGCACATACCCAATATTGAAAGACAGAGGGGTATTTGAAGTCACTGAGGAATAAAGAGCCATCTCTTACAGGGATATTTTCAAGGAATGACAGGAATTCATCACAATCTTGTGGGGTCATAGAATGGTTCAATAATGTGCTATAAGTTAAAATTATAATTTTCTTAGCGTGAGCTGGATTTGGAGTTAGAAGGACCATCTAGATGCCCAATTAATGATTTAATTTCTTAGTTAGGATCTGTCTCTATCTCTAGCTATCCTTTGTTGACCAGAAAGTACCACTATGCTAGTAACCCATTTTCAGGAGAGTCCTGAGGTGGTATTTATACTACTAGGGGAAATTTGGCCAGAGCATTGGGGAACTTCCCTTGCTTCTTCTGGAACATACACATCCTAGTCCTAACACAGTTGTAGGTGGGAGGATGGAGCATGAAGTGGAGAAGATGGTGGAAGGCACAGAGACAAATGCCAGTGCTACAGATGGTGTAAGAGAGTGTGAACAGGATTTGGAAGATGCATTTCAGCAAAACTTGTTTGCTGAATCAGAGAAGTAAGAAGTGATAAATTAAAGATGTATAATTACAACCCTCTAGTCAGAAGGGTTATGGGATGACTTATTAAAAGAAATGATGCTGCAGAGTGAGCTGGAAAATATAAAGGTTTTGTTTCAACATATTATGGATAAAATCCAGAATGAAGAGGCTGCTTCCATTTTTTAAAGGGAGACAGCAAGGGAAGAAGAAACATATGGAAACAGTGAAGGAATGTGGAAGAGGAAGAGAAAGAGTAGAGCAGAAGGAAGTAGAAGTGAACACAGGGAGGAAGTATGTGGTGGGAATTCAAAATAAGGAAGAGATAGAACTGGACAGGTATGATGTTTGGAACAAGTTAATGATTCCATTGGGTGTAAAAGCTCAAGAGCTAAGAGCTTTTATTCTTATAAACAAAGAGAAATTTTTGGCATTATATTTGAGACTGTGTATGCTATGAAATTGTTTTGGGGGATATGAAAAGAAAAAGAACTGTAATCCCTAGAACACATATGGTCAAAGCATTTGACAGGGAAACAAAAAAATAAAATATATGTGCAATTTTGAACTGAAGTAGAAACAGAGGCTTTGAAAAGGCATTTAAAATATGTAAAGAAGCTGTGGACATTGCAAAAGTCTATGATGATAGGGTTTATGGATGGGTGGATATGACTCTAATATTCTTTTAAAAATGGAAAAGGATACAATTCTGTATATCTGTAGCATGGTAGAAAATAAGGGTGTAATGAAATATTGGGGTCAACCCAAAACATATTTTTTTCTGTGGAAAGGATGATAATATAGTAAGCAACTGTGATAAAAAGAACTTTTATATATGTGGGGGATGGATCACGATTTAAGAAGATGTAAGTTGAAATGTTATGGCTATAACAAAACTGAGCATTTATGGATGAGCTGTAAAATGGATTAAAATGGTAGTGAAGGACAAGAAAAGAGAGAAAAATGAACAAAGAAAAGAAGTAGTGGAAGTAGAAGGTGAAGGTAAAAAAACAATTATTAGAGGAAGAAAAAGAAAAAGTAAAGGAGATAACATAAAATGTTTTGAAATAAGTGATAAAAATTATATAAACTGGAAAATTGTAAAAGGAAGAAAACATTTTATTGGCAAATAGTAAAAGAGAGGAAACAAAAGTTTAAAGGGATAAGTATGAAAGAAAAATAGAAAGGAAATGGGTAAATTAGTAAAAAAGATTGTAGAATTATTTCACGGAATAAGATAATATCTAGGAAGTTAAGAAAAAAGGGAAAAAATTACTTTAGAGCACTTTCTGTAAATGTAAATAGTATTAAGAATATAGTTATTAGGATATGAGTTCTGGAGTGGTGCAATAAGTGTGATGTAGATGTAATAATATTAGAAGATGTAAGATTTTTAACAAAGAAAGAAAGAAAGTTTGCAAACAGAAAAGCTCTGGGGAAAAGTAATCTGGAATTTGGGAAAAATGTTCTGGCATAATGATGCTTTGTAAGAAATCAGTCTTAAATGATGGGAAGACTAACTGTTGTAGATCTAAAATGGAAGGAACAAGTATCTAGAATTATAGCACTATATGTTTATGTTACAGGTTAAGAAAGAAAAATTTTATTTCATAAGATTTTGTATTATGTAGTGATAAATATGAACATTATAATGGTATGAGATTTCAATTGTGAGTTGAGAGGAAATTGAAAAAAGAAAGGAGGAGATGTTAAAAAAATGTTGAAGTTATGTGATGTGGTAAGTTAAGTATTTGGAATAAAAAATCCTGGATATATAGATGAGGAATGTATTACACTGAAATAGATTATTTCATAATATCAGACATTAAAGTTTGGATAAAAGAAGTAATATTATGTTTATATGGATGTTTAAAAGCAATAGGCATGGATTTAGATAACGAAAAAACAAAAATTGGCTGATATAGTAAAGATAGGAGGTCTATATTTTACAGTGGGTTAAGTTTCTGTGCTAGGTATGAAAATTGGAAGCAAGAATGTAAGGAAAAATCCAAAGAGGAAAAAATAATAGAAGAATTAAAAGAAATTTGTGCTGTTTGGAAAACATATAAGTTATTTACTTTATAAATTCAGTTTTAATGGGAAAAATATCATGTTTAGCAAGTGCACTTGTGATGCCAACAATGAATGAAAAATAATTATTACAGGTGATTTTTTCTTCATTTGTTTCGGGTTCAATATTGAATCCAGTAAAAAGTGGAGTTTTGTATCTGAATAAAGAAAAGTGGGGTTTTGGGCTAATAAACAATTGTATGTGCTGATTCTTTAAATCTGTATAAAGTATTAAAGATGGTTAAATGAGAAAAAAATCAGAGGTTAGTGGTAAAGCTGTTCAGATTTAAATGTGTAAGATTTTGGGATATGTTGAAAAAAATGCAAAAGAGAAAAAGAATGTATTAGTGAAGAAATTAAATATTACCAATAAACATTTTTATGGAAGATATAGATTGAGGAAATTGAAAAACAGAGAAAATTGTGGTATAAAAATATAATTAAACAATATTATTATATTAACCCATGGGTAGATTTAATAGAAAAACTAGAATATCAAGACTTTTATGGAAACTGGTGATAAATAAATTGCCAGTAATATATATATATATATATATATATATATATATATATATATATATATATATATATATATATTTAGTGGAGTGATGAAACTACAGAGCATGTTTTTAATGTAAAAGAGTAAATTGTGAGCAAAGTTATGTGAAGAATTTTTTGAAATCATAAAGGAGGTAGATAAGATAAATATATATATGATTGAGTAAGTAAAGCATATGGTAAAATGATACAATATAGCAATAACCCATGCCTGGGTGTGGGTAATGCTGGATTTACCCACGGTTGGCGTAGGGCAAAGCCCGAGGGACCAAACAAAGCCAACCGTGGGTAAATACAGCATTACCCACACCCAGAAGTGGGTTATTGCTATTATACCATGACATTATTTAAGAAAAGAAACTATTATTTTTCTTAAATAATGGCATAGTATAATGCCTGTATACTGCCCTTCTGCAGATGTCTGGCATCCGTGGCAGTTCTGATGTACTGCACGCCTGCACAGTACATCAGAGCTGTGGGCAAAAGCAACGGAGAAAGCAAGATCTCTGTTGCTTTTTTTTACTGTTTTTGCTATGTTAAATGGGTTTAACATAGTGAGACAGTTTTAAAATAAGCAACGGAGATGTCCGTTGCTTATTTTAAAACTGTCTCGCTATGTTAAACCCATTTAACATAGCGAACAGTAAAAGCAACGGAGATCTTGCTTTCTCCGTTGCTTTTTTTTAAAAACCTGTCTCGCTATGTTAAATGGGTTTAGCATAGCGAGACAGCTTTACAATAAGCAACGGAGATCTCCGTTGCTTATTTTAAAGCTGTCTCGCTATGTTAAACCCATTTAACATAGCGAAACAGTGTTTTAAAGTAGAGTTATACTAATGGAAAAAAGTCAGGGCGACCGGACCTTTTTCCATTAGTATAACTCGATTTACAATGTGCACGCTGGCCAATCAGCGTGCACGTTTTGGGGGGGTCATGGTATAATAAGATATTTTATGTTGTATGGATTATTTGGAATGGAATGATAAATTAAATTATGTTTAATGGAAAATGAATACTAGTAAGATATACTACAGGGAATTAGATTCTACTTACGAAAAAAGGACTGGGGATCTAATAAGGACAAGAAAGCTAGAAGTTAAAAGAATAAAGAGAAGTATGGTAATTTTGTTTGTATACTAGTAAATGAAGGAAATGGAAAATTGCACCACATTGTAAATATGTAAATATGTAAATTTGTAAATAATATTGTAAATAATGCTTTTGTATAAATAAAGGGCCCCCACTCTTTTTGATAGGTGCCATGGGATCTTTTTTCATCCACCTGAGCTTGCATCAACATACCAACACAGTTTAATATCTCATCCAAAGGCTGACACTCTTGGGAATGCAACAACAGCCTCCCCCCCTATACTGCACTGCAGTGTCAATTTAGAATGTTCATTAGATGAACACTGCCTAAAGAAGACACAATGGGGCAGCAAAGGCAAAAAAAGACTTTGGTTAGTATGGAGAAGGCAATTGCTGAATACAGTTATCTTTTCCCCAAATTCTGGCATCATTCTTGGTGAAGAGAGGATAGCATTCAAAACCAGAGTCTTATCCTTGACTTTTTCTTCACTGATGTATGCATAGCAAGTTCCAAGTCCTTCTTCATGTCCTGAAAAGGGTTTCATGATAGACCATTCACTCCAGCATGGACTATGATGATATCATAGTCATATTACTGGAGAAGAGGAATTTTGAGGGCCATTGATATGTCAGCAGCCCAGGCTTCTGTAAACTTGTCCTTGTTCAGCCTAGTCAACATGGAGTCATCAGTTAGTAGGATATTTCCAGAAGCTGAATTATTCTTGGTGTTATACTGTTGATGACTGTTGATGAAGGGGTGCCTGTAGAAGATCTATTAAGAGGGTTTCATCACTGCCTACTCTTAAGCTGTAGATCTAGGACGCTTTGGTGGTGATTTTTTCAGGCAACATCATATGTTAGTTTAGCATTGTCAGAAAGAGGAAGTTGTGTTGGTGTGGTTGGGATGTAATGCTCACTGCATGCATGAGATTTTGAGAGGGCTTCCTTTGAGTTGGCTTCATGGTCAGGTAAAAGGTGTGAACAGTTTGTGAAGAAGATAGGCATGTTACTTTTATTATACTTGATAAGATTATGTTAGAGTGCTAAATTAGAGGACTTTGTTAAGATAAAGTGGAACCTTATAGTATTGATATAACTCATTATATCCGAGTGACGCTTCCAGGTGCATCTGCACTTAACTCCTATGGATGCCTCTAGGTGTCAAATATTGCTTGCCCATGTTTGTATCAATAATTTCAAACCTATGCTATGTACAAGGTTTTAAAAGTTTTCATCTTAAAGCTTACACAATGGCAAACAACTGCATTAATATTTGATCTCTGTCTAGTGAAGGTAAAGAGATATTAACTATTTTATAATATTAATTTATATAGATATAATGTTCATATTTTTCTAAATATCTCAACAACCAAGTAGCACAGACAGAACTGGGTCTATATTATATCAGTGAACATTTATGTTGCCAAACACCTAAACGTCAACCCCTAAAGCTACGAAGCACGAATGACCAATTATGCAAATTTTTTACAGGGAAAAAGATTTGCTTGGCCTTCATCGGGAATTTGCCATTTTCCCTGATGTAGAGCATTCTCGGAGTTGATTTATTTAGTTAGGGTGTGTGTGGGGGGCACAGACCCCCACATCAAGGGGTGTGTGGGGTAAAGTCCCCTACTTGATTATGCCTTGAAAGTATGTTTTGTTTTCCGCTGGCCAAGTGAATTTTTACCCTGTAAATTTGGGTAATTGGCCGATCGCTGTTTGTAGCTTTTGACATTTAGGGGTCGACTTTTAGGCATTCAGCAACCTAAACATTCGCTGATATAATATGAAAGCTCTCAGCTAGATGAATAAAATCCAGCTGACAGTATGTGCAATATTTGGGTGTTTGCTGAGATATTGTTAAGTTGTTTATAAAATATTACAAACATAAGTTACTGTGTTTACTGTGACTTCTAAAATTCAGTTTACGACCTAGAACCTAAAGAATACTACAGCTATAAAAATATTTTTTGCTGAAGAGTTTACCATTTACACTTCTTTTATAACCCTATGGTTCCAGAGATATGAACATTTGTTTGAAATGTGAAGACATAATTTGATTCTGTGAAATAGCTTAGGCTCCTCCCATTGAAAGTTACAGTCTAAACTTATGAGCTCCATTGGAGTGAATGAGTTAAGTTAAAGTGCTATATTAAAGGGCTGCTGTTTGGATAACTTATGATGACAAGAGATTTGACACTGAGGGAACAGTGTAGTGGAGAAAGTCAGCAGAAAAGGAACTAGCTAACAATGTAACAAATACTACCCAGCATTCTAGTTGTAATAGCTGGGATGAAAAAAAAATCTGAAAGAGCAGAGATTAAAAACAGTGCAACAGCACAACATTTGCAAATAAAAACAATAGTAGTAGAATAACAGAATAATAGTAATAATAGTAGAAGAAACAATCCTATAAAAGGTTTAGATAGCCTAAGTGTAGGAAAATAATAAAGCATAAAAGTAGCAAATTTCTACAAAAAGAGTCTAACCCCCTAACACATACAGATTTGGAGAGTATAAAAATTACCCGATCATGTAGATATGAACAGCAGAATCAGTAATTAGATTGCAGTTTCACTCTGTAAGCTGCAACAATGCATAATACCACTAGAGTTGGATGCAGAATTTAGTGGCAGATCAATCTATTAGTGAATCATAGATGTCATAATGATAAGCAGGCACAGTATGGTGCAGCTTCGTCCTATTTTAATCCTATGTGGAGATGAGTATGAGGTTTATGTAGCACAGGGTAATCTTATCCTTACATTGTATATACAGGTCTCCAAGGGAAACAGAGAGACTTTACAGGTACTAGGGAAGTACTGCTCATTAGTTAATCAGACAGCGAGTAGCATGGCACTTGCATAGTGAAAGTTAAGGGATGCTGTCTATTTGTTGAATTGGTCTGAAGCTGTTGTGTAGTTTGCAGCTCAGCCAAAATGAGTTCCAAGCTATGCAAACCATCTAATTTAAGAATGCAAGTGGTTCCAGGTAAAATGGAGTCAATCAGTGAATGTCAAACAGTTAACCAGGCTTGCCTCTTACAAAAATCCAGTTAAAAAGTATTCAACATAGGCCCAAGTAACTCACTCACCCAGGAGCCCTCACAAAATGCAGCTTCAGTTCGGCAGATTCCTTCCATGGAAAAGGGATTTGTAAAACACCAGATTTCTCCTCTTCTTCTTTCCTTCTTTCTGTTTTCAGGGTATATGTTGTATGGGTCTAATCATTTTGTCAAATGCACAAACAATCGAATATTTCTTCATCGAACTTTATCCATCTAAACTTAATCCATCAAATGATCACTTCAGCAAAGATTTAACCAGGGAGAAAAGCTATTTGGCCATTATCAGGAGTTTGCCCTTTTCTCCACTGTAGTGCAATCTTGGAGTTGGTCGAGTTAGTTGGGGGGGGGGCACAGCCTCCCACCTAGGTGGGTTTTAAATTATGTGTTTTTTGTGGAGGTCAGTAGGTTGGCTGAGCAATTTTTTTTCCCTGGATAAATCTTTACTGAAGTGGTCATTTGATGGATTAAGTTTTGACAGATAACGTTTGATGAAGAGGTATTCGATATTTAGTTTGTTCCACAAAGTGATATTGGTACAGTTTATAGCTCAGCCAGACAGAACACAAGATAACAAACAGTCTTTGCCAACTGGCCATAACCAAGATTTTTTTTTTTTACATTTCAGAGGAAGAAATAATTAAAAATAAAACAAATTTAAAGTAAAACAAATTGCATTAAAACAAGAACAAAAGACAATAAACAATGTAGATAAGCAAATAATAAACCAGGACAGAAGTCACAGAAGGTGCCAGGTGTCACAGGTTGCAACTTGTCTTGTTCTGCTTACCTTAAATAAAAACTGCACTACTCAGCTCTTCCCTCAGTTCAAATAATGTTAATACCTTTACAGTCAAAGAATGCAACACAAATCTTTTGCTGTCTCTAACTAAGAACCTCTTTAAAACTTCAAGAAAAAAGCAAATTTAAATTAAAACAAACTTAAATAAAACAAGATAAAAAACAAGAAACACTGTAATTATGCAAGTTAGAAACAAAGCAATCCAAAACAGTAAGAACATTATACCACTGGTGTCCAAACAAAACTATAAACAAGAAAAAAAAAAACATGCTGCAGGGAAGGTCACTCATGCCATTAATCCACACTAATTAAAAAATAAGGTCCTATAGCACATTACAGGTTAAGTGGTTTTATCCCAATCAGATAACAAGGATTTTGTCAGAACCAAATTAGTATAGTGACACTGCTTCTTTAACTAGCCTTTTTCTCATCAGATGACCAAAGATAAATTAATCCAGATCTGGGGACCAATGTTAAAATACAACTAAAAACATTGTACTGTTAAATTTAAAATAATTCGATCACAGCCACAAAACACAGCAACCACCTCAGGCCTTGGATAATCCAATTTATTCACCGACCAAATTAATGGCTTCCTCAGAGTCAGTGTAACAAACAAAAAACACAACTTATATACTATCAATGCAAATTACTTAATCATCAATTAATTAATTAACTAGTTAAATACAATTGAACTTAATTAATAACCTCACAATGTCACAATCCTTATGAAGTCTGACATTATAAATTCCTAACTTTGAAATAACATTAGTTAAACTAAAATAATATATATATATAAAACACATTCATTAATAAGTATATGTTATATACTTATACCTTGTACTACATTGTTGTTTAAAATAAAAATCTACAACATTAAAAATTTCCTAACAGTTTTTTAACAATGCATGCATCAAATGCAATACAAATTAATAAAATAAATATTCTCATCTAATCATTCTGTTTCCTTATCCATTATTAGTTGTTTCACTTTAGTACTTGTGCCCAATGTTTTTATATAATACTAGCCCTAAATTTCAAAACAGGTTTCAAGGAGATATGATCATTAATGCCAGGTACAAGTATATAATATATACTTATTAATGAATGTGTTTTATATACATCTATTTTAGTTTAACTAATGTTATTTCAAAGTTAGGAATTTATAATGTCAGATTTCATAAGGATTGTGACATTGTGAGGTTATTAATTAAGTTCAATTGTATTTAACTAGTTAATTAATTAATTGATGATTAAGTAATTTGCATTGGTAGTATATAAGTTGTGTTTTTTGTTTGTTACACTGACTCTGAGGAAGCCATTAATTTGGTGAAAGCGCTTAGTCGGTGAATAAATTGGATTATCCAAGGCCTGAGGTGGTTGCTGTGTTTTGTGGCTGTGATCGAACTGTTTTATTTCACTTTTATCCTGTTTTTTGGATTTTTGTTTGTAAATTTAAAATAATTGTTTTAAAAAAACATTCTGT